>NC_068439.1:85575036-85650036 GCF_023373465.1 Oncorhynchus keta | reverse complement strand
GACCGTCAGGACTGGGAGGTTTGCTGTCCAAAAGGCGTTTCTTCCCAAACCGCACAAGGACACAGACCGTTCTGACAGACCGTTCCCAACCGCCATTTGTTCCGCTTTGTTCCCAGTTCACCAGACACAAACGATTACAACTTTAATAAACCTCTCAAGGTTTTTATGCTATAATATCAAAGAAACCAAGACGCCTTTCTAGCCTAGCATAGTTCATCTATATGTAAACGTTTGCATAAATACCTGCAATAGTATAGGTTATCAGAAAGGGATTTTGCATAAGCTAATTCCTGGCCTGTAGCAGCAGTGTAATGTGTTGTCTACGGGGTTGTTATGCCTATATTAGTTGTATAGTTTAGGCCTATATAATAGTTATGTTTGTGTTATATTCCTAACCTGTATCGTTTGTTGTCCACGGGGATAATGTCCATGGTAATGTAGTACAGCTGGTGTGGGTCCAGACCCGAGATCTTCACGCGCATAGCGGGGAACATCCGTCTGCACCCGGAGGAGAGAGAGAGACAAGAAATAGAGTCACATTAAAATACATAAAATATGTAGCTTACTAAATATTTCGATTAGTTGCCCTACACTGCCTGTGTAACATAGTCAGTTTGGTCGTTTTTACAATTGTTCAGATTTTATTTTTTTCCGTGCCATGAAATATTCATTTCTCACACATTGATATAAACATCGGCACTTTAGCCTAATATATGATTATGCTTGGTAGACCTATAGGCTACGACGGAATTGGCGAAAATATTATTTCAACATTACAATAGTACCTTATAACATTATAATAAAACATTACTGTTATTATTATTATTATATTTAGTCAAATGTGGTTTTGTGTAATTTTGCGTAAACTTTTCATAAACAATTCTGTTCACAGTATTTCCCTTATAATTAAACCATTTTGTTTTGTTTCTGATCAATCCGGTTAAATCAAACACATTTTGATTAGACGGTAAATCTTCGTTCCATTTCTGTTAAGACACTTAATAATCCTTGCGTCATAACTGCAACATTGAAGGACCGGTTAATTTGAAACATGTTTACATAAAAAATAATAACCCTTTTCCGTCACAGCAGAAAGCTCATGTAAAATATCTGCACATTGTT
Source organism: Oncorhynchus keta (assembly GCF_023373465.1). Lineage (NCBI taxonomy): Eukaryota > Metazoa > Chordata > Actinopteri > Salmoniformes > Salmonidae > Oncorhynchus > Oncorhynchus keta. The sequence goes on along the minus strand of NC_068439.1, from coordinate 85,648,914 downwards.
TAAAGGTCAAGACAAAAGACTTGACGTCCTCTTCTTCGTTGACTGTTTCTTTAGCCTCTGTGTTACCGTATCGTTTCTCTCACCTGCCAGCCTTCGTGATTATCATCTCTGTACCGATCTCGTGAAACCGTTTCCACAGGTCGGAGCCCTGCAAGTCCACGCGCATCTCCTCTCCGGGAACCGTTACTGTTACCGGTGGCGCGCGCTGGGCTTGGGCCTCTGGGTGGGGGCTTTCCAACAGCACGTCACAGCTCTCCACTACGGAAAGACAGTCCGGGTCAGTCACGGGCAACACAGTCTTGTTTTAATGTAGTAGTTTGATAAAGGCTACTATCCTAGTACGGGCAAGTAGTGACTGCAGTGGGTCTAAAGTATAGTCGCGCGCGCGTGTGTGTGTGTGTGTGTGTGTGTGTGTGTGTGTGTGTGTGTGTGTGTGTGTGTGTGTGTGTGTGTGTGTGTGTGTGTGTGTGTGTGTGTGTGTGTGTGTGTGTGTGTGTGTGTGTGTGTGTGTGTGTGTGTGTGTGTGTTTAGGTGCGTGCGTGTGTGTGCGTGTGTGTCATTGCCCCATCAGTTATAATAATCATGGCTCTCTGTTCGTCGCCAAACGGGACGTGTCTGTTCCGCTCCACTAGAGACACAAGGCCTGACCAGCCCTGACTAGACTGGACCAGCCCTGACTAGACTGGACCAGCCCTGACTAGACTGGACCAGCCCTGACTAGACCGGACCAGACCTGACTAGACTGGACCAGACCTGACTAGACTGGACCATTTGTGTTGCTGTCAAAATGGGTGTTCAGGCCGCAGACAATATAACAATATATGTTCTGTATTGGTCAGCCCACAACCAGACAGGCGTAAATGTAAGAAACTATAGCGCTACGGTTAAATATTATTTTAGGACCATATTATCTCTCCTGTTATGTTATCATCTATTATCACGGTGAGGCTAAAGACAAATTACCATCCTTTGATTGACAATGAAATTATATTATATTTTATTTGAGTAAATTCTATGAATAGGCTATTTTGTGTCATGGAAAGGTCTCCCTGCCTGTTAAAAGACATCTGACAATGGGACTCCTTGGATAAATAACGGTCAAATAGAAATACATATTATATTCATGTAGAATACAGTAATATATAATAATAAGGACTATAGAATCACAGTCAGCACAGTGCAACACCCAGGCTTAACCACACTGAAGAAAAAACACTCTGACAGATACAGTTAGGCTGATATGGAATAGTTTGGATTATATTTAGCATTAATTTACAATAGAACACTTTGTTGTGTTTCTGTGTTTTTAACGCGAGTCTAAACCCCGTTCATATAACGGCCCTCATCCGAGGCCATCTTCCTGCCGGTAATAGCTAATTGGCGTGTTTATGATTGTAACAAGACTCGTAAAGCGGCTGATTAGTCACGCGCAAAGCCGTTCTATTTACTCGACCAATAACCGGATATTATATAATATCTCTACAATAGAGCGGCAAACATATCAGCCCCTCATTAATGTTTAAATCAGACACATTTTAATGCATGTTTCAAATGCTCTGTATTTCTGAACCCAGATAAATATATTAGGCCCTTACTCTGTGCATTTGGTTCTGTAAATAATCTGTAATTATGTTCAAGTTTAGACTATATTTATAACAGTATTTGTATTTATTGTTGTTATTATTATTAGGATATTTGTATAGCCTACTTGGTTATTGCAGGTGATCGATTTTATTTTTAATTCATTCTAGTGGTAATTTAGTTCATGTCAATCATTCGGTTCATACAATCATTGTCTTATTGTTGAGGCTATGCAGTAATACACAACCACCACCCCACAACAACAACAACAACAACAACAACGAGCAATTAAAACAGGTCAACAAGATAGGCCTACATCAGTTTCGCCTGCGCATGAGTCGCTGTTAGAATAGTTGTAGCCTCATGTGTCATTATTTAATGTTCCGTTTAGTGTGCATTTTTCTAGGGAGTGGTGGTGAATGTATTTTAAATCGTCTTTGGTGTCACCACTCCATGGTAACAGTCTTTACTTACGCGAGCCGTCACTAACGCACTCTATCTCACTGCCCCGGTCGCTGGCGCGGTTGCACGCCCTCTCCTCTCTCTCCCCTCCGTTACTGGGCAGCTCCAACACCTCCGTGACCTCCTCGAGAAAGCACACCCTAGTGTCGTCCTCCCCGAGCTTCCGTCTCTTCTCCGACCCGATCAGAGCTTCGACCGAGAACGCGTGCGCCTTGACGCTCAGAGTGCACGGAGAGCGTCGCTTCTCTGCCATTCTACCAACCGTCCGACCAGGGAGAGGCGCAGGAAAGGAAATAAGGAAAAAGTCACTCTAAACAGAAGTGAAATGAAGTTAAAAGTTCACCCCAAGGGCCTCCACCGTAATAGCGGACGCTCCTCTCTCTCCTTGAGCTACGGCCCGTTCAGGACTGACTTTGGGGCACCGCACATACCGTCCTAGTGACCAAATACACACACTCCCCCCTCTCTCTCTCTCTCTCTCTCTCTCTCTCTCTCTCTCTCTCTCTCTCCCTCTCTCTCTCTCGCTCTCGCTCTCTCTCTCTCTCTCTAACTGGACGCAGCTATGAGACGTTAGCTGCAAGTGAAATAGACCTTCTGATGTGTGTGAGCTGAGCGCATGCGGACCGCAGTGGCCCCAGTTTTAGAAAGTGTAAATAATCTGAAGGCTGCTGTGGGGCTGGGCTGTCAGCTGTCAATTATTCTGCCTCCCGTCCAATTGAGCCCTGATCTCACCGAAGTCCCACCTCCTCGAGCTGTCCGGTGTTAAATGGTGAAGGGGGCTCGTGAATGAATCATGGCCCCGGTGCAGAGCGCGTATTCTCACACCACCGCCCAACATGCTCGGCATGTTTTGTCAGTTACAACCCCCCCGCAAGGGAGCCCCCTGAGGAAGACAGACACAATAACCACCGGACAGTGTTATTACACCTTAATATCCCTCTTATAGAGAAACCAAATCAAATTGACTTCAAAATGTATTTGTCACATACAACAGGTGTAGACTTTACCATGAAATGCTTACTTCTGAGCCCTTTCTCAACGATGCAGAGTTAAGGTAGACTCAGCGAAATGATGTTGCCACTAGCAGCACGCATGTGCACAGGTTCCCGCCACAGTGTCACATCATGGCAGTCAACTGGACCAGTATGCTGTTTACTTTCTGCGTGTACATCATATCGCTGAGTCTACCTTTAAAAAGTAAGACAATTACCCCCCCCCCAAAAAAAATGTAACACAATAAAATAACAATAATGAGGCTGTACAGTACAGTAGTGGTACCGAGTCAATGTGCTGGGGTACAAGGTCGCTGTGGTAATATGCAGTGGTATAAATTAACGAAGTAATGTAATACTTAGGGTCGTTTTTTTAGATATTTATATTTTTTTGACAACGTTTACTTTTACTTCACCACATTCCTAAAAAAAATATGTACTTTTTACTCCCATACCTTTTCCCTGACACAAAAAAAGTACCAGTTACATTTTGAATGCTCAGGCAGGTCACCCATTATACAAGTCAGTATTTGACATTCATCCATGTCTGAGGGAGTTTGCTAGGCCTTGTAGACAGGGATGGCGGGTGGTCGTAAGCAGCTGATTCCAAAGGTTGCAAATTCAAATCCAGCGATATAAAGTTATAAACCTTAACGACTTTGAAATGTGGTTGAACGTCTCATTCTGATGCGAGACTGTGAGAGCTCGTTGCAAATTCAAACACCTATCAATATTATGCGTTGCCACCCCTACTGCCTCTGATCTTGCGGACTCACTAAACACAAATACTGCGTTTGTAAATTATGTTCGAGTGTGCTTAATATCAGGAATTTGATGTATAACATTTACTTTTTACTTTTACTCAAGTATGACAATGTTGTACTTTTTCCACAAAGTATATTTAAAGCCAAATTATTTTAGAGTTTACTCAAGTACTATTTTACTGGGTGACTTTCACTTTTACTTGAGTCATTTTCTAAGGTTTCTTTTATTTTACTAGACTGTGAAAATGGAGTACGTTTTCCACCTCTGGTAAAAATGTACATGTAGATAGGTGTAAAAGTTACTAGGCAATCAGGATAGAGAATAAACAGAGCAGCAGCAGCATATGTGACGAGTGTGTGTGTGTGTGTGTGTGTGTGTGTGTGTGTGTGTGTGTGTGTGTGTGTGTGTGTGTGTGTGTGTGTGTGTGTGTGTGTGTGTGTGTGTGTGTGTGTGTGTGTGTGTGTGTGTGTGTGTGTGTGTGTGTGTGTGTGTGTGTGTGTAATTGTGTTGTGAGTGTTCAATGCAAATTGTCCAGGTAGTCATTTGATTAATTGTTCATCAGTCTTATGACTTGGGGGTAGAAGCTGTTCAGGAACCTTGGTCCCAGACTTGGCGCTGTATTACCGCTTGCTGTGCGTTCGCAGAGAACATTATATGGCTTAGGTGGTGGGTGTCTTTGACAATTTTCCAGGCCTTCCTCTGACACCACCTGGTATAGAGGTCCTGGATGGCAGGGAGCTCAGCCCCAGTGATGTACTGGGCCATACGCACCAACATGTACTGCCTTGTGATTGAAGGCGGCACACTTATTGGACTATTGATGAACCGTCCCAACAACCCGACATGGTCCTGTTGGGGACTATTGAGGAACCGTCCCAACAACCCGACATGGTCCTGTTGGGGACTATTGAGGAACCGTCCCAACAACCCGACATGGTCCTGTTGGGGACTATTGAGGAACCGTCCCAACAACCCGACATGGTCCTGTTCGGGACTATTGGCTATCCCTATTCTAGGAAGGAACCGTCTGGATATGGGTGTATGGAGACTATAGTGCACTATACACTGATTTACATTACATCCGTGTATAGTGCACTATTATATCAAAAACGTCTTCTTTTTTTGTAATAAATTAAATGATTTTTTAGAATAGATTACTGTAATTGATATGCATATTATTCACAATATATTAATAATATAGCCTATAGAAAACAATGATATGCCTATAGCTTATATAAATAAATGTAATTTTAGCACATACCTGTGCGTTAACGGTGCTCAGTGTTGAATCGCGCTCGGATGTGTCTTAAATGACTGGAGCACCGTAAATCATACCTACCGGAGGCGTCCAGTTTACCGTCTGTTCCTTCGTGCTGTTCAGGCGTGTAAATTAGTGCGTGGTCATGCGGGGAATGTCCGTTAGGGCCCGTGCATGTGAAGACATATGGAGCAAGCCTATAAATAAACAAGCGCGAGGACAGTCCCGCGGCTTCTCTTTCACTCCTGGCACAATGTACACAACCCGGGGGGTGTATTATAAACAGCACGTTATCGTCGTTTATTGGTGTAAATGTAATGTAAATGAAGGATGGTAGCGGTAAATGCCGCTGTTATCAGATCAAATGACGGTATGGTGCGCTGCTCGCTGGGAGGCATGTCTTAAATAAAAGCGAACTTTACTACAGTTTACATTGGATATCTCGCCTTTCAGCGTTGAGAACTAAAACATCTCTATTTAAAATGGAGAATAACTTATTTAAATGGTTAATGTTCAACATCAAAACACGTCCCTTTTTGACACCGGTCTCGTTGTATTATTTTCTATTTGTTTTTAAGTCATGGCAATATGCCCCCCCTCCACTTACCTCCACTCCACTCCACTCATATCCGTCGATATGACAACACAACATGATTATATTATTCAGACTAGACACATAAATAACCGAACATAATAACCGAGCATAATAACCGAGGCCTAAATTGACATGCTGCTAACATATACATTCAGACCATTTGAATGTAATTATATCCAATTGCACTATTTTGGCCTAGTTATTTCCCGAGGTTAAATATATTTTCTTTGATTGCAAAGACATTTTATTCAGAATTGTATTTTCGGATTTGTATTTGCTTCAGCATTTAGTTACTCTGTTTTGGAAAGATTATTCGACATTAATGGATATTCCCACTAAAACGAACTTTAATTTACGAATAATTTGGCGATATTTTTACATTTCGACAGATAGTTTTACAAAAACAAGTGCATATATTTTCACAAAACCAAATTCATAGCCTACATTTTACAAAAACAAATGCATAGGTTATATTTCACAAAAAACAAATTAATATTTGACAGAATATGCCTCTATTTACTTTATATCAAACGCAAACCAAGTTGACCGCGGGTTTACTTTTCTGTATTTCTGGTATAGAAAACCCTAATTATGTGGCAATATAAATGTAACTATATAGGAATATTTGCATTAATGAGCATTCTTCCATATTATTTACAGAATATATTATAGACATATAACTATTTTTGTTTTTGTAGAATGGACATTTAAACGTGATTATACTCACATTTATTTGACCTATGGCTATTTACACATTATATTTACAACAACAAAAATAAGCACATAATTTATTTAACCAATACAATATAATAGGTTTCATAAAAATCTAACAGGTCAGATCAAAGCAGAAGTTAATTGGATATGCCAGGAACTAGCCTATGAGTTAACCAGGAACTAGCCTATGAGTTAACCAGGAACTAGCCTATGAGTTAACCAGGAACTAGCCTATGAGTTAACCAGGAACTAGCCTATGAGTTAACCAGGAACTAGCCTATGAGTTAACCAGGAACTAGCCTATGAGTTAACCAGGAACTAGCCTATGAGTTAGCCAGGAACTAGCCTATGAGTTAACCAGGAACTAGCCTATGAGTTAACCAGGAACTAGCCTATGAGTTAACCAGGAACTAGCCTAGTTGAGTTAACCAGGAACTAGCCTATGAGTTAACCAGGAACTAGCCTACGAGTTAACCAGGAACTAGCCTATGAGTTAACCAGGAACTAGCCTATGAGTTAACAGGAACAGGTTAACCAGCCTATGAGTTAACCAGGAACTAGCCTATGAGTTAACCAGGAACTAGCCTATGAGTTAACCAGGAACTAGAACTAGCCTATGAGTTAACCAGGAACTAGCCTATGAGTTAACCAGGAACAAGCCTATGAGTTAACCAGGAACTAGCCTATGAGTTAACCAGGAACTAGCCTATGAGTTAACCAGGAACTAGCCTATGAGTTAACCAGGAACTAGCCTATGAGTTAACCAGGAACTAGCCTATGAGTTAACCAGGAACTAGCCTATGAGTTAACCAGGAACTAGCCTATGAGTTAACCAGGAACTAGCCTATGAGTTAACCAGGAACTAGCCTATGAGTTAACCAGGAACTAGCCTATGAGTTAACCAGGAACTAGCCTATGAGTTAACCAGGAACTAGCCTATGAGTTAACTAACCTGTTATTTATTTCTTTTTGTATTATTTTTGAACTTGATTTGATTTTAATATCAGCGTTTGTCAGCCGGTCTACTAATTTAATATTTATACGTCGTTCTACATAGTGCGTTTTCCTATATATTCTCAACTGTTTATTGACTGTTAAACTTTTATAAAACTGTTTGTCAGTAATCTGAAATATTGCATTATCTGATCATATGTATTATCTTTCGTTGCTCTAAATTAATTTCACAGGAAAGAAAATATGTTTAAATAATATATACTTTTCTGTCAGACCGTTGGTTTACACCGCGGCGAGTCAGTCTTACCTCTGTCTTTATTCCAGTGTGTGTTCTTGACTGATACTTTGTGGGTTTACGGCTCTATAGCCTCGTGCTGCGTAACTGTGCCACCTTCCGTCAGCATCAGTCATTATCTCTCGCGGTGGGACTAACTGGGAGCTCTGAGTCTGCGTGGGTGAGACTTCTGACACAGACCAGAGCCACGAGCACAGCCTCCACCGGAACGGAGAGAGACCCACACGGAGCCGTCACTCCCTCCCGCCTCCGGACACGAGCAGGCAGGGGCTTGGGCTGGTGTTATTTCTCCGGTAGATAAAGAGTTATCCTCGATGCCTAATCTAAAATAAATACTTTTCTGATTACATTTAGTTGAATTATTCTGTTTCTCTATCTGGAGAATCGTTGCTAGGCCTAACAGTGTCTATCTGCTCCTGTTGTAGAGGAGGGCAGACGCCAGGCAGGAAGCTTCTCTCTCTGTAGTTTGATGAAGAGAAATGAGCCGTAGGTAGAACGTTATGTTAGGACATGTTTTCAACACGGATACTGACTACCTGACCCGTCTGGCCTGTAGACCTCTACTGACTACCTGACCCGTCTGGCCTGTAGATCTCTACTGACTACCTGACCCGTCTGGCCTGTAGACCTCTACTGACTACCAGACCCGTCTGGCCTGTAGACCTCTACTGACTACCTGACCCGTCTGGCCTGTAGGCCTCTACTGACTACCTGACCCGTCTGGCCTGTAGACCTCTACTGACTACCTGACCCGTCTGGCCTGTAGACCTCTACTGACTACCTGACCCGTCTGGCCTGTAGATCTCTACTGACTACCTGACCCGTCTGGCCTGTAGACCTCCTCTGACAAGGAAGGAAACAGTTAGTTGAGATTTTTAATGTCTTCTCAGCAAGGTCTCTCTCTCTCTCTCTCTCTCTCTCTCTCTCTCTCTCTCTCTCTCTCTCTCAGAGTTGAGGGCTAGACCTGACCTGCCTGTAGGCCAGACTGATAGTTGAGGGCTGAGAGTTGAGAGTTGAGGGCTAAGGGCTGAGAGTTGAGAGTTGAGGGCTGAGAGTTGAGGGCTGAGGGCTGAGGGCTGAGGGCTGAGAGTTGAGGGCTGAGCGTTGAGGGCTGAGGGCTGAGGGCTGAGGGCTGAGGGCTGAGGGCTGAGAGTTGAGGGCTGAGAGTTGAGGGCTGAGAGTTGAGGGCTGAGGGCTGAGGGCTGAGGGCTGAGGGCTGAGGGCTGAGAGTTGAGGGCTGAGGGCTGAGGGCTGAGGGCTGAGGGCTGAGGGCTGAGGGCTGAGGGCTGAGAGTTGAGGGCTGAGGGCTGAGGGCTGAGGGCTGAGGGCTGAGGGCTGAGGGCTGAGGGCTGAGGGCTGAGGGCTGAGGGCTGAGGGCTGAGGGCTGAGGGCTGAGGGCTGAGGGCTGAGGGCTGAGGGCTGAGGGCTGAGAGTTGAGGGCTAAGGGCTGAGGGCTGAGGGCTAAGGGCTGAGGGCTAAGGGCTAAGGGCTGAGGGCTGAGAGTTGAGGGCTGAGAGTTGAGGGCTGAGAGTTGAGGGCTAAGGGCTGAGGGCTGAGGGCTGAGGGCTGAGGGCTGAGGGCTGAGGGCTGAGGGCTGAGGGCTGAGGGCTAAGGGCTGAGGGCTGAGAGTTGAGGGCTGAGAGTTGAGGGCTGAGGGCTGAGGGCTGAGGGCTGAGGGCTGAGGGCTGAGGGCTGAGGGCTGAGGGCTGAGGGCTGAAGGGCTGAGGGCTGAGGGCTAAGGGCTGAGGGCTGAGGGCTAAGGGCTGAGGGCTAAGGGCTGAGGGCTGAGGGCTAAGGGCTGAGGGCTGAGGGCTGAGGGCTGAGAGTTGAGGGCTGAGGGCTAAGGGCTGAGGGCTGAGGGCTGAGGGCTGAGGGCTGAGGGCTGAGGGCTGAGGGCTAAGGGCTGAGGGCTGAGGGCTGAGGGCTGAGGTTTAGTGCTAACCAGGTTATAGAAGTGGTAGGAGGACTTCAATTGTAAAGTGTTAAATGGTTATATGGTGTGTCTGTGTTTGAGGGAAGTATGTTGGGTTGTGTGTGTGTTTCTTAGGTAGAGTGTGTGTTAAACGGGGCTGTTTATTAAACAGCTGTAGGATGTTCAGCAATGTTGCATAATTGCGTGCAAAGCTTTGAAGGCTGGTTGGGTCTCCCAGCTGAAGCAGGGCAGTCTGGGTAACATACTGTTAACAGTTATTTAGCGCCTGCTAATGGGCATGGGGAGCTGCGCCAGGGCTTTTATAGCGGAAGTGGCAGCGCGGGGAGCGGAGCGCGAGCTGACGAGGTGAGAGAGGAGAGAGAGGGAGAGAGCTGGGTAAAGGAGCAGAGGTTCCCCTAACTCCCCCAATACCCCACTGCCTGCCCTAGGAGCTCCAAACCCGGGCACACACCTCTGGAAACAGCGGGAGAGGAAGGTGGTGAGAGAGAGGGCGGAAGGGAGGGAATGGTAGAGAGAGAGACAGAGGCACACAATAGCACTTCAGTCTTGAAGTTTGTCTACCACTTCTATAATACATTTATCACTAGGCCTACACAGTCCTCAGAGAGAGAGAGAGAGAGAGAGAGAGAGAGAGAGAGAGAGAGAGAGGGAGAGAAAGAGGGAGGAGAGAGGAGAGAGAGAGAGAGAGAGGGGGGAGAGAGAGCGAGAGAGAGAGAGAGAGAGAGAGAGAGAGAGAGAGAGAGAGAGAGAGAGAGAGAGAGAGAGAGAGAGAGAGAGAGAGAGAGAGAGGGAGAAAGAGGGAGGGAGAGGGAGAGAGAGAGAGAGAGAGGGGGGAGAGAGAGACAGAGAGGGAGAGAGAGAGAGAGAGAGGGGAGAGAGAGGGGGGGGAGGGGAGACACTGTCTTTATTCTTTTGGAACTTTTGTAAGTGTAATGTTTACTCTTAATTTTTTTTGTTTATTTCACTTTTGTTAATGATCTATTTCACTTGCTTTGGCAATATTAACATATGTTTCCCATGCCAATGAAGCCATTTGATTTGAATTGAATTGAATTGAGAGACAGAGAGAAGTGCATAATGGAGAGAAATAGCCAGGTGCTCTCTCCCCAGTCACCATGCCCATGCTGCATTCTAAAGCCTGAAGTCTGAAGAAAATGGAATGTCCTTTCCTCTCCTCTCCCCTTTCATCTCTCCTCCCCTCCTCTCCTCGTGAAAGCCCGGTTTTCCACTCACCCAGCTGAAATGACACGTGACACCCTCCAGACCCCTGCCCTCCTGCATACATCTAACCTTCCATTGAGATGCTTTTTTAAACAGACGCGCTTGATATAATCTGATGCATTTATGAAATGTACTGGAGATTTTATGGGCCCGTTCTGGTGGCTACACCGGGAATATTATTTGAGTTGGATTTCCGGTCTGGCTGTATCGGGTTGTCATGGGGACAGAGCAAGGCGCCGCAAGTGCTTCTCTGACAGATGGAGAACACGGTAACGATTAACGGTGAGGGATCCTGGTTGTCTTTTATTCAAACCGGAAACTATACGAGTCAGAGTGTTACCCTCCAAATCCATCTACTGCATAATGAAATAAACAAGAAATATATATAATAAACCCTAACACATTTACGAAATAGAAAACATTTAAGTTCATTATTTTAACCTAATTCACTGTGATAAAAGGTTATTAAAGTTAAAATATGTATTTTTAGTTCCATTCACTATTAAAAAGCAATTGAGAGAATTACTGCTATTGTTCTAATACAGAAAAGGGCTTAAGTATAATACAGTACAATACAGTATAATAAAGTATAATACAGTACAATACAGTATAATAAAGTATAATACAGTACAATACAGTATAATAAAGTATAATACAGTACAATACAGTATAATAAAGTATAATACAGTACAATACAGTATAATAAAGTATAATACAGTACAATACAGTATAATAAAGTATAATACAGTACAATACAGTATAATAAAGTATAATACAGTACAATACAGTATAATAAAGTATAATACAGTACAATACAGTATAATAAAGTATAATACAGTACAATACAGTATAATAAAGTATAATACAGTACAATACAGTATAATAAAGTATAATACAGTACAATTCAGTCATTTCAATAATTATTGCTAATTTTAATCAAAGTATAGAAATACATAGTGGTGGGAAAAGTACTCAATTGTCATACTTGAGTAAAAGTACAGATACCTTAATAGAAAATTACTCAAGAAAAAGTGAAAGTCACCCAGTAAAATACTACTAGTATTTGGATTTAAATATACTTAAGTATCAAAAGTAAAAGTATAAACCATTTAAAATTCCTTAAATGAAGCAAACCAGAGGGCACTGTTTTGTTGCTGTGTTTTTGTTGACAGATAGCCAGGGGCACATGGCAACACTCAGACATCATTTACAAACAAAGTTTGAGTTTAGTGAGTCAGATCAGAGGTAGTAGGGATGTTCTCTGTTTAGTGAGTCAGATCAGAGGCAGTAGGGATGTTCTCTGTTTAGTGAGTCCTCCAGATCAGAGGTAGTAGGGATGACCAGGGATGTTCTCTGTTTAGTGAGTCCTCCAGATCAGAGGCAGTAGGGAGGACCAGGGATGTTCTCTGTTTAGTGAGTCCTCCATATCAGAGGCAGTAGGGATGTTCTCTGTTTAGTGAGTCCTCCAGATCAGAGGTAGTAGGGATGGCCAGGGATGTTCTCTGTTTAGTGAGTCAGATCAGAGGCAGTAGGGAGGACCAGCGATGTTCTCTGTTTAGTGAGTCCTCCAGATCAGAGGTAGTAGGGATGGCCAGGGATGTTCTCTGTTTAGTGAGTCAGATCAGAGGCAGTAGGGATGACCAGGGATGTTCTCTGTTTAGTGAGTCCTCCAGATCAGAGGCAGTAGGGATGACCAGGGATGTTCTCTGTTTAGTGAGTCAGATCAGAGGCAGTAGGGATGACCAGGGATGTTCTCTGTTTAGTGAGTCCGCCAGATCAGAGGTAGTAGGGATGACCAGGGATGTTCTCTGTTTAGTGAGTCCTCCAGATCAGAGGCAGTAGGGATGACCAGGGATGTTCTCTGTTTAGTCAGTCAGATCAGAGGTAGTAGGGATGTTCTCTGTTTAGTGAGTCCTCCAGATGAGAGGTAGTAGGGATGTTCTCTGTTTAGTGAGTCAGATCAGAGGTAGTAGGGATGACCAGGGATGTTCTCTGTTTAGTGAGTCCTCCAGATCAGAGGCAGTAGGGATGACCAGGGATGTTCTCTGTTTAGTGAGTCCTCCATATCAGAGGCAGTAGGGATGACCAGGGATGTTCTCTGTTTAGTGAGTCCAGATCAGAGGTAGTAGGGATGTTCTCTGTTTAGTGAGTCAGATCAGAGGTAGTAGGGATGACCAGGGATGTTCTCTGTTTAGTGAGTCCTCCAGATCAGAGGCAGTGGGGATGACCAGGGATGTTCTCTGTTTAGTGAGTCAGATCAGAGGTAGTAGGGATGTTCTCTGTTTAGTGAGTGATATCAGAGGCAGAAGGGATGTTCTCTGTTTAGTGAGTCAGATCAGAGGGAGTAGGGAGTTTAGTGAGTCAGTCAGAGGTAGTAGGGATGTTCTCTGTTTAGTGAGTCAGATCAGAGGCAGAAGGGATGTTCTCTTTTTAGTGAGTCAGATCAGAGGCAGAAGGGATGTTCTCTGTTTAGTGAGTCAGATCAGAGGCAGTAGGGATGTTCTCTGTTTAGTGAGTCAGATCAGAGGTAGTAGGGATGACCAGGGATGTTCTCAGTTTAGTGAGTCCTCCATATCAGAGGCAGTAGGGATGACCAGGGATGTTCTCTGTTTAGTGAGTCCTCCAGATCAGAGGTAGTAGGGATGTTCTCTGTTTAGTGAGTCCTCCAGATCAGAGGCAGTAGGGATGTTCTCTGTTTCGTGAGTCAGATCAGAGGTGGTAGGGATGACCAGGGATGTTCTCTGTTTAGTGAGTCCTCCAGATCAGAGGCAGTGGGGATGACCAGGGATGTTCTCTGTTTCGTGAGTGATATCAGAGGCAGAAGGGATGTTCTCTGTTTAGTGAGTCAGATCAGAGGGAGTAGGGATGTTCTCTGTTTAGTGAGTCAGATCAGAGGTAGTAGGGATGTTCTCTGTTTAGTGAGTCAGATCAGAGGCAGAAGGGATGTTCTCTGTTTAGTGAGTCAGATCAGAGGCAGAAGGGATGTTCTCTGTTTAGTGAGTCAGATCAGAGGCAGTAGGGATGTTCTCTGTTTAGTGAGTCAGATCAGAGGTAGTAGGGATGACCAGGGATGTTCTCAGTTTAGTGAGTCCTCCATATCAGAGGCAGTAGGGATGACCAGGGATGTTCTCTGTTTAGTGAGTCCTCCAGATCAGAGGTAGTAGGGATGTTCTCTGTTTAGTGAGTCCTCCAGATCAGAGGGAGTAGGGATGTTCTCTGTTTAGTGAGTCAGATCAGAGGTAGTAGGGATGACCAGGGATGTTCTCTGTTTAGTGAGTCCTCCAGATCAGAGGTAGTAGGGATGTTCTCTGTTTAGTGAGTCAGATCAGAGGTAGTAGGGATGTTCTCTGTTTAGTGAGTCAGATCAGAGGTAGTAGGGATGACCAGGGATGTTCTCTGTTTAGTGAGTCCTCCAGATCAGAGGCAGTAGGGATGACCAGGGATGTTCTCTGTTTAGTGAGTCCTCCATATCAGAGGCCATTGGGAATGACCAGGGATGTTCTCTGTTTAGTGAGTCCTCCAGATCAGAGGTAGTAGGGATTTTCTCTGTTTCGTGAGTCAGATCAGAGGTAGTAGGGATGACCAGGGATGTTCTCTGTTTAGTGAGTCCTCCAGATCAGAGGCAGTAGGGATGACCAGGAATGTTCTCTGTTTCGTGAGTCAGATCAGAGGTAGTAGGGATGTTCTCTGTTTCGTGAGTCAGATCAGAGGTAGTAGGGATGTTCTCTGTTTAGTGAGTCAGATCAGAGGGAGTAGGGATGTTCTCTGTTTAGTGAGTCAGATCAGAGGCAGTAGGGATGACCAGGGATGTTCTCTGTTTAGTGAGTCCTCCAGATCAGAGGCAGTAGGGATGACCAGGGATGTTCTCTGTTTAGTGAGTCCTCCAGATCAGAGGCAGTAGGGATGACCAGGGATGTTCTCTGTTTAGTGAGTCCTCCAGATCAAAGGCAGTAGGGATGACCAGGGATGTTCTCTGTTTAGTGAGTCAGATCAGAGGTAGTAGGGATGTTCTCTGTTTAGTGAGTCAGATCAGAGGTAGTAGGGATGTTCTCTGTTTAGTGAGTCCTCCAGATCAGAGGTAGTAGGGATGTTCTCTGTTTAGTGAGTCAGATCAGAGGTAGTAGGGATGACCAAGGATGTTCTCTGTTTAGTGAGTCCTCCAGATCAGAGGCAGTAGGGATGACCAGGGATGTTCTCTGTTTCGTGAGTCAGATCAGAGGTAGTAGGGATGTTCTCTGTTTCGTGAGTGAGATCAGAGGCAGAAGGGATGTTCTCTGTTTAGTGAGTCAGATCAGAGGGAGTAGGGATGTTCTCTGTTTAGTGAGTCAGATCAGAGGTAGTAGGGATGTTCTCTGTTTAGTGAGTCAGATCAGAGGCAGAAGGGATGTTCTCTGTTTAGTGAGTCAGATCAGAGGCAGTAGGGATGTTCTCTGTTTAGTGAGTCAGATCAGAGGCAGTAGGGATGTTCTCTGTTTAGTGAGTCAGATCAGAGGTAGTAGGGATGACCAGGGATGTTCTCTGTTTAGTGAGTCCTCCATATCAGAGGCAGTAGGGATGACCAGGGATGTTCTCTGTTTAGTGAGTCCTCCAGATCAGAGGTAGTAGGGATGTTCTCTGTTTAGTGAGTCCTCCAGATCAGAGGCAGTAGGGATGACCAGGGATGTTCTCTGTTTAGTGAGTCCTCCAGATCAGAGGTAGTAGGGATGTTCTCTGTTTAGTGAGTCAGATCAGAGGTAGTAGGGATGTTCTCTGTTTAGTGAGTCAGATCAGAGGTAGTAGGGATGACCAGGGATGTTCTCTGTTTAGTGAGTCCTCCAGATCAGAGGCAGTAGGGATGACCAGGGATGTTCTCTGTTTAGTGAGTCCTCCAGCTCAGAGGTAGTAGGGATGACCAGGGATGTTCTCTGTTTAGTGAGTCCTCCAGATCAGAGGTAGTAGGGATGTTCTCTGTTTAGTGAGTCAGATCAGAGGTAGTAGGGATGACCAGGGATGTTCTCTGTTTAGTGAGTCCTCCAGATCAGAGGCAGTAGGGATGACCAGGGATGTTCTCTGTTTAGTGAGTCAGATCAGAGGTAGTAGGGATGTTCTCTGTTTCATGAGTCAGATCAGAGGGAGTAGGGATGTTCTCTGTTTAGTGAGTCAGATCAGAGGGAGTAGGGATGTTCTCTGTTTAGTGAGTCAGATCAGAAGGAGTAGGGATGTTCTCTGTTTAGTGAGACAGATCAGAGGGAGTAGGGATGTTCTCTGTTTAGTGAGTCAGATCAGAGGCAGAAGGGATGTTCTCTGTTTAGTGAGTCAGATCAGAGGCAGTAGGGATGTTCTCTGTTTAGTGAGTCAGATCAGAGGCAGTAGGGATGTTCTCTGTTTAGTGAGTCCTCCAGATCAGAGGCAGTAGGGATGACCAGGGATGTTCTCTGTTTCGTGAGTCAGATCAGAGGTAGTAGGGATGTTCTCTGTTTCGTGAGTGAGATCAGAGGAGTAGGGATGTTCTCTGTTTAGTGAGTCAGATCAGAGGGAGTAGGGATGTTCTCTGTTTATGAGTCAGATCAGAGGTAGTAGGGATGTTCTCTGTTTAGTGAGTCAGATCAGAGGCAGAAGGGATGTTCTCTGTTTAGTGAGTCAGATCAGAGGCAGTAGGGATGTTCTCTGTTTAGTGAGTCAGATCAGAGGCAGTAGGGATGTTCTCTGTTTAGTGAGTCAGATCAGAGGTAGTAGGGATGACCAGGGATGTTCTCTGTTTAGTGAGTCCTCCATATCAGAGGCAGTAGGGATGACCAGGGATGTTCTCTGTTTAGTGAGTCCTCCAGATCAGAGGTAGTAGGGATGTTCTCTGTTTAGTGAGTCAGATCAGAGGCAGTAGGGATGTTCTCTGTTTAGTGAGTCAGATCAGAGGTAGTAGGGATGACCAGGGATGTTCTCTGTTTAGTGAGTCCTCCAGATCAGAGGCAGTAGGGATGACCAGGGATGTTCTCTGTTTAGTGAGTCCTCCAGATCAGAGGTAGTAGGGATGTTCTCTGTTTAGTGAGTCAGATCAGAGGTAGTAGGGATGTTCTCTGTTTAGTGAGTCAGATCAGAGGTAGTAGGGATGACCAGGGATGTTCTCTGTTTAGTGAGTCCTCCAGATCAGAGGCAGTAGGGATGACCAGGGATGTTCTCTGTTTAGTGAGTCCTCCATATCAGAGGCAGTAGGGATGACCAGGGATGTTCTCTGTTTAGTGAGTCCTCCAGATCAGAGGTAGTAGGGATGTTCTCTGTTTAGTGAGTCAGATCAGAGGTAGTAGGGATGACCAGGGATGTTCTCTGTTTAGTGAGTCCTCCAGATCAGAGGCAGTAGGGATGACCAGGGATGTTCTCTGTTTCGTGAGTCAGATCAGAGGTAGTAGGGATGTTCTCTGTTTCATGAGTCAGATCAGAGGGAGTAGGGATGTTCTCTGTTTAGTGAGTCAGATCAGAGGGAGTAGGGATGTTCTCTGTTTAGTGAGTCAGATCAGAAGGAGTAGGGATGTTCTCTGTTTAGTGAGACAGATCAGAGGCAGAAGGGATGTTCTCTGTTTAGTGAGTCAGATCAGAGGCAGTAGGGATGTTCTCTGTTTAGTGAGTCAGATCAGAGGCAGTAGGGATGTTCTCTGTTTAGTGAGTCCTCCAGATCAGAGGCAGTAGGGATGACCAGGGATGTTCTCTGTTTCGTGAGTCAGATCAGAGGTAGTAGGGATGTTCTCTGTTTCGTGAGTGAGATCAGAGGCAGAAGGGATGTTCTCTGTTTAGTGAGTCAGATCAGAGGGAGTAGGGATGTTCTCTGTTTAGTGAGTCAGATCAGAGGTAGTAGGGATGTTCTCTGTTTAGTGAGTCAGATCAGAGGTAGTAGGGATGACCAGGGATGTTCTCTGTTTAGTGAGTCCTCCATATCAGAGGCAGTAGGGATGACCAGGGATGTTCTCTGTTTAGTGAGTCCTCCAGATCAGAGGTAGTAGGGATGTTCTCTGTTTAGTGAGTCCTCCAGATCAGAGGCAGTAGGGATGACCAGGGATGTTCTCTGTTTAGTGAGTCCTCCAGATCAGAGGTAGTAGGGATGTTCTCTGTTTAGTGAGTCAGATCAGAGGTAGTAGGGATGTTCTCTGTTTAGTGAGTCAGATCAGAGGTAGTAGGGATGACCAGGGATGTTCTCTGTTTAGTGAGTCCTCCAGATCAGAGGCAGTAGGGATGACCAGGGATGTTCTCTGTTTAGTGAGTCCTCCATATCAGAGGCAGTAGGGATGACCAGGGATGTTCTCTGTTTAGTGAGTCCTCCAGATCAGAGGTAGTAGGGATGTTCTCTGTTTCGTGAGTCAGATCAGAGGTAGTAGGGATGACCAGGGATGTTCTCTGTTTAGTGAGTCCTCCAGATCAGAGGCAGTGGGGATGACCAGGGATGTTCTCTGTTTCGTGAGTCAGATCAGAGGTAGTAGGGATGTTCTCTGTTTCGTGAGTGATATCAGAGGCAGAAGGGATGTTCTCTGTTTAGTGAGTCAGATCAGAGGAGTAGGGATGTTCTCTGTTTAGTGAGTCAGATCAGATCAGAGGGATGTTATCTGTTTAGTGAGACAGATGACCAGGGATGTTCTCTGTTTAGTGAGTCCTCCAGATCAGAGGGATGTTCTCTGTTTAGTGAGTCAGATGACCAGGGATGTTCTCTGTTTAGTGAGTCAGATCAGAGGCAGTAGTAGGGATGTTCTCTGTTTAGTGAGTCAGATCAGAGGTAGTAGGGATGACCAGGGATGTTCTCTGTTTAGTGAGTCAGATCAGAGGCAGTAGGGATGACCAGGGATGTTCTCTGTTTAGTGAGTCCTCCAGATCAGAGGTAGTAGGGATGTTCTCTGTTTAGTGAGTCCTCCAGATCAGAGGTAGTAGGGATGTTCTCTGTTTAGTGAGTCAGATCAGAGGTAGTAGGGATGACCAGGGATGTTCTCTGTTTAGTGAGTCCTCCAGATCAGAGGCAGTAGGGATGACCAGGGATGTTCTCTGTTTAGTGAGTCCTCCATATCAGAGGCAGTAGGGATGACCAGGGATGTTCTCTGTTTAGTGAGTCAGATCAGAGGGAGTAGGGATGTTCTCTGTTTTGTGAGTCAGATCAGAAGGAGTAGGGATGTTCTCTGTTTAGTGAGACAGATCAGAGGGAGTAGGGATGTTCTCTGTTTAGTGAGTCAGATCAGAGGCAGAAGGGATGTTCTCTGTTTAGTGAGTCAGATCAGAGGCAGTAGGGATGTTCTCTGTTTAGTGAGTCAGATCAGAGGCAGTAGGGATGTTCTCTGTTTAGTGAGTCAGATCAGAGGTAGTAGGGATGACCAGGGATGTTCTCTGTTTAGTGAGTCCTCCAGATCAGAGGTAGTAGGGATGTTCTCTGTTTAGTGAGTCCTCCAGATCAGAGGCAGTAGGGATGTTCTCTGTTTAGAGTGTCAGATCAGAGGTAGTAGGGATGACCAGGGATGTTCTCTGTTTAGTGAGTCCTCCAGATCAGAGGCAGTAGGGATGACCAGGGATGTTCTCTGTTTAGTGAGTCCTCCATATCAGAGGCAGTAGGGATGACCAGGGATGTTCTCTGTTTAGTGAGTCCTCCAGATCAGAGGCAGTAGGGATGTTCTCTGTTTAGTGAGTCAGATCAGAGGTAGTAGGGATGACCAGGGATGTTCTCTGTTTAGTGAGTCCTCCAGATCAGAGGCAGTAGGGATGACCAGGGATGTTCTCTGTTTAGTGAGTCCTCCAGATCAGAGGTAGTAGGGATGTTCTCTGTTTAGTGAGTCCTCCAGATCAGAGGCAGTAGGGATGTTCTCTGTTTAGTGAGTCAGATCAGAGGTAGTAGGGATGACCAGGGATGTTCTCTGTTTAGTGAGTCCTCCAGATCAGAGGCAGTAGGGATGACCAGGGATGTTCTCTGTTTAGTGAGTCCTCCATATCAGAGGCAGTAGGGATGACCAGGGATGTTCTCTGTTTAGTGAGTCCTCCAGATCAGAGGCAGTAGGGATGTTCTCTGTTTAGTGAGTCAGATCAGAGGTAGTAGGGATGACCAGGGATGTTCTCTGTTTAGTGAGTCCTCCAGATCAGAGGCAGTAGGGATGACCAGGGATGTTCTCTGTTTAGTGAGTCAGATCAGAGGTAGTAGGGATGACCAGGGATGTTCTCTGTTTAGTGAGTCCTCCAGATCAGAGGTAGTAGGGATGTTCTCTGTTTAGTGAGTCCTCCAGATCAGAGGAGTAGGGATGTTCTCTGTTTAGTGAGTCAGATCAGAGGTAGTAGGGATGACCAGGGATGTTCTCTGTTTAGTGAGTCCTCCAGATCAGAGGCAGTAGGGATGACCAGGGATGTTCTCTGTTTAGTGAGTCCTCCAGATCAGAGGCAGTAGGGATGACCAGGGATGTTATCTGTTTAGTGAGTCCTCCAGATCAGAGGCAGTAGGGATGTTCTCTGTTTAGTGAGTCAGATCAGAGGTAGTAGGGATGACCAGGGATGTTCTCTGTTTAGTGAGTCCTCCAGATCAGAGGCAGTAGGGATGACCAGGGATGTTCTCTGTTTAGTGAGTCAGATCAGAGGCAGTAGGGATGACCAGGGATGTTCTCTGTTTAGTGAGTCCTCCAGATCAGAGGTAGTAGGGATGTTCTCTGTTTAGTGAGTCCTCCAGATCAGAGGCAGTAGGGATGTTCTCTGTTTAGTGAGTCAGATCAGAGGTAGTAGGGATGACCAGGGATGTTCTCTGTTTAGTGAGTCCTCCAGATCAGAGGCAGTAGGGATGACCAGGGATGTTCTCTGTTTAGTGAGTCCTCCAGATCAGAGGCAGTAGGGATGACCAGGGATGTTCTCTGTTTAGTGAGTCAGATCAGAGGGAGTAGGGATGTTCTCTGTTTAGTGAGTCAGATCAGAGGTAGTAGGGATGTTCTCTGTTTAGTGAGACAGATCAGAGGGAGTAGGGATGTTCTCTGTTTAGTGAGTCCTCCAGAGGCAGTTTAGTGAGTCAGATCAGAGGCAGTAGGGATGTTCTCTGTTTAGTGAGTCAGATCAGAGGCAGTAGGGATGTTCTCTGTTTAGTGAGTCAGATCAGAGGTAGTAGGGATGACCAGGGATGTTCTCTGTTTAGTGAGTCAGATCAGAGGCAGTAGGGATGACCAGGGATGTTCTCTGTTTAGTGATTCATCCATATAAGAGGCAGTAGGGATGACCAGGGATGTTCTCTGTTTAGTGAGTCCTCCAGATCAGAGGTAGTAGGGATGTTCTCTGTTTAGTGAGTCCTCCAGATCAGAGGCAGTAGGGATGTTCTCTGTTTAGAGTGTCAGATCAGAGGTAGTAGGGATGACCAGGGATGTTCTCTGTTTAGTGAGTCCTCCAGATCAGAGGCAGTAGGGATGACCAGGGATGTTCTCTGTTTAGTGAGTCCTCCATATCAGAGGCAGTAGGGATGACCAGGGATGTTCTCTGTTTAGTGAGTCCTCCAGATCAGAGGCAGTAGGGATGTTCTCTGTTTAGTGAGTCAGATCAGAGGTAGTAGGGATGACCAGGGATGTTCTCTGTTTAGTGAGTCCTCCAGATCAGAGGCAGTAGGGATGACCAGGGATGTTCTCTGTTTAGTGAGTCCTCCAGATCAGAGGTAGTAGGGATGTTCTCAGGGATGTTTTGTGAGTCCTCCAGATCAGAGGCAGTAGGGATGTTCTCTGTTTAGTGAGTGTCAGATCAGAGGGTAGGGATGACCAGGGATGTTCTCTGTTTAGTGAGTCAGATCAGAGGCAGTAGGGATGACCAGGGATGTTCTCTGTTTAGTGAGTCCTCCAGATCAGAGGCAGTAGGGATGACCAGGGATGTTCTCTGTTTAGTGAGTCCTCCAGATCAGAGGCAGTAGGGATGACCAGGGATGTTCTCTGTTTAGTGAGTCCTCCAGATCAGAGGCAGTAGGGATGTTCTCTGTTTAGTGAGTCAGATCAGAGGTAGTAGGGATGACCAGGGATGTTCTCTGTTTAGTGAGTCCTCCAGATCAGAGGCAGTAGGGATGACCAGGGATGTTCTCTGTTTAGTGAGTCAGATCAGAGGCAGTAGGGATGACCAGGATGTTCTCTGTTTAGTTAGTCCTCCAGATCAGAGGTAGTAGGGATGTTCTCTGTTTAGTGAGTCCTCCAGATCAGAGGCAGTAGGGATGTTCTCTGTTTAGTGTGTCAGATCAGAGGTAGTAGGGATGACCAGGGATGTTCTCTGTTTAGTGAGTCCTCCAGATCAGAGGCAGTAGGGATGA
The DNA here is from genome assembly GCF_023373465.1 of Oncorhynchus keta. NCBI lineage: Eukaryota > Metazoa > Chordata > Actinopteri > Salmoniformes > Salmonidae > Oncorhynchus > Oncorhynchus keta. Next base: position 85,626,896 of record NC_068439.1, on the reverse strand, counting down.
CCAGGGATGTTCTCTGTTTAGTGAGTCCTCCATATCAGAGGCAGTAGGGATGACCAGGGATGTTCTCTGTTTAGTGAGTCCTCCAGATCAGAGGCAGTAGGGATGTTCTCTGTTTAGTGAGTCAGATCAGAGGTAGTAGGGATGACCAGGGATGTTCTCTGTTTAGTGAGTCCTCCAGATCAGAGGCAGTAGGGATGACCAGGGATGTTCTCTGTTTAGTGAGTCAGATCAGAGGCAGTAGGGATGACCAGGGATGTTCTCTGTTTAGTTAGTCCTCCAGATCAGAGGTAGTAGGGATGTTCTCTGTTTAGTGAGTCCTCCAGATCAGAGGCAGTAGGGATGTTCTCTGTTTAGTGAGTCAGATCAGAGGCAGTAGGGATGACCAGGGATGTTCTCTGTTTAGTTAGTCCTCCAGATCAGAGGTAGTAGGGATGTTCTCTGTTTAGTGAGTCCTACAGATCAGAGGTAGTAGGGATGTTCTCTGTTTAGTGAGTCAGATCAGAGGTAGTAGGGATGTTCTCTGTTTCGTGAGTGAGATCAGAGGCAGAAGGGATGTTCTCTGTTTAGTGAGTCAGATCAGAGGGAGTAGGGATGTTCTCTGTTTAGTGAGTCAGATCAGAGGTAGTACTGATGTTCTCTGTTTAGTGAGTCAGATCAGAGGCAGAAGGGATGTTCTCTGTTTAGTGAGTCAGATCAGAGGCAGTAGGGATGTTCTCTGTTTAGTGAGTCAGATCAGAGGCAGTAGGGATGTTCTCTGTTTAGTGAGTCAGATCAGAGGTAGTAGGGATGACCAGGGATGTTCTCTGTTTAGTGAGTCCTCCATATCAGAGGCAGTAGGGATGACCAGGGATGTTCTCTGTTTAGTGAGTCCTCCAGATCAGAGGTAGTAGGGATGTTCTCTGTTTAGTGAGTCCTCCAGATCAGAGGCAGTAGGGATGACCAGGGATGTTCTCTGTTTAGTGAGTCAGATCAGATCAGAGGTATAGGGATGTTCTCTGTTTAGTGAGTCCTCCAGATCAGAGGTAGTAGGGATGTTCTCTGTTTAGTGAGTCAGATCAGAGGTAGTAGGGATGTTCTCTGTTTAGTGAGTCAGATCAGAGGTAGTAGGGATGACCAGGGATGTTCTCTGTTTAGTGAGTCCTCCAGATCAGAGGCAGTAGGGATGACCAGGGATGTTCTCTGTTTAGTGAGTCCTCCATATCAGAGGCAGTAGGGATGACCAGGGATGTTCTCTGTTTAGTGAGTCCTCCAGATCAGAGGTAGTAGGGATGTTCTCTGTTTAGTGAGTCAGATCAGAGGTAGTAGGGATGTTCTCTGTTTCATGAGTCAGATCAGAGGGAGTAGGGATGTTCTCTGTTTAGTGAGTCAGATCAGAGGGAGTAGGGATGTTCTCTGTTTAGTGAGTCAGATCAGAAGGAGTAGGGATGTTATCTGTTTAGTGAGACAGATCAGAGGGAGTAGGGATGTTCTCTGTTTAGTGAGTCAGATCAGAGGCAGAAGGGATGTTCTCTGTTTAGTGAGTCAGATCAGAGGCAGTAGGGATGTTCTCTGTTTAGTGAGTCAGATCAGAGGCAGTAGGGATGTTCTCTGTTTAGTGAGTCAGATCAGAGGTAGTAGGGATGACCAGGGATGTTCTCTGTTTAGTGAGTCAGATCAGAGGCAGTAGGGATGACCAGGGATGTTCTCTGTTTAGTGAGTCCTCCAGATCAGAGGTAGTAGGGATGTTCTCTGTTTAGTGAGTCCTCAGATCAGAGGCAGTAGGGATGTTCTCTGTTTAGTGAGTCCTCAGATCAGAGGTAGTAGGGATGACCAGGGATGTTCTCTGTTTAGTGAGTCCTCCAGATCAGAGGCAGTAGGGATGACCAGGGATGTTCTCTGTTTAGTGAGTCCTCCAGATCAGAGGCAGTAGGGATGACCAGGGATGTTCTCTGTTTAGTGAGTCAGATCAGAGGGAGTAGGGATGTTCTCTGTTTTGTGAGTCAGATCAGAAGGAGTAGGGATGTTCTCTGTTTAGTGAGACAGATCAGAGGCAGTAGGGGGTTTAGTGAGTCAGATCAGAGGCAGAAGGGATGTTCTCTGTTTAGTGAGTCCTCCAGAGGCAGTAGGGATGTTCTCTGTTTAGTCAGAGTCAGATCAGACAGTAGGGATGTTCTCTGTTTAGTGAGTCAGATCAGAGGTAGTAGGGATGACCAGGGATGTTCTCTGTTTAGTGAGTCCTCCAGATCAGAGGTAGTAGGGATGTTCTCTGTTTAGTGAGTCCTCCAGATCAGAGGCAGTAGGGATGTTCTCTGTTTAGTGAGTCAGATCAGAGGTAGTAGGGATAGGGATGTTCTCTGTTTAGTGAGTCCTCCAGATCAGAGGCAGTAGATGAGGGATGTTCTCTGTTTAGTGAGTCCTCCAGATCAGAGGCAGTAGGGATGACCAGGGATGTTCTCTGTTTAGTGAGTCCTCCAGATCAGAGGCAGTAGGGATGACCAGGGATGTTCTCTGTTTAGTGAGTCCTCCAGATCAGAGGCAGTAGGGATGACCAGGGATGTTCTCTGTTTAGTGAGTCCTCCATATCAGAGGCAGTAGGGATGACCAGGGATGTTCTCTGTTTAGTGAGTCCTCCAGATCAGAGGCAGTAGGGATGTTCTCTGTTTAGTGAGTCAGATCAGAGGTAGTAGGGATGACCAGGATGTTCTCTGTTTAGTGAGTCCTCCAGATCAGAGGCAGTAGGGATGACCAGGGATGTTCTCTGTTTAGTGAGTCCTCCAGATCAGAGGTAGTAGGGATGTTCTCTGTTTAGTGAGTCCTCCAGATCAGAGGCAGTAGGGATGTTCTCTGTTTAGTGAGTCAGATCAGAGGTAGTAGGGATGACCAGGGATGTTCTCTGTTTAGTGAGTCCTCCAGATCAGAGGCAGTAGGGATGACCAGGGATGTTCTCTGTTTAGTGAGTCCTCCAGATCAGAGGCAGTAGGGATGACCAGGGATGTTCTCTGTTTAGTGAGTCCTCCAGATCAGAGGTAGGGTAGGGATGTTCTCTGTTTAGTGAGTCAGATCAGAGGTAGTAGGGATGACCAGGGATGTTCTCTGTTTAGTGAGTCCTCCAGATCAGAGGCAGTAGGGATGACCAGGGATGTTCTCTGTTTAGTGAGTCAGATCAGAGGCAGTAGGGATGACCAGGGATGTTCTCTGTTTAGTTAGTCCTCCAGATCAGAGGTAGTAGGGATGTTCTCTGTTTAGTGAGTCCTCCAGATCAGAGGCAGTAGGGATGTTCTCTGTTTAGTGTGTCAGATCAGAGGTAGTAGGGATGACCAGGGATGTTCTCTGTTTAGTGAGTCCTCCAGATCAGAGGCAGTAGGGATGACCAGGGATGTTCTCTGTTTAGTGAGTCCTCCATATCAGAGGCAGTAGGGATGACCAGGGATGTTCTCTGTTTAGTGAGTCCTCCAGATCAGAGGCAGTAGGGATGTTCTCTGTTTAGTGAGTCAGATCAGAGGCAGTAGGGATGACCAGGGATGTTCTCTGTTTAGTGAGTCCTCCAGATCAGAGGCAGTAGGGATGACCAGGGATGTTCTCTGTTTAGTGAGTCAGATCAGAGGCAGTAGGGATGACCAGGGATGTTCTCTGTTTAGTGAGTCCTCCAGATCAGAGGTAGTAGGGATGTTCTCTGTTTAGTGAGTCCTCCAGATCAGAGGCAGTAGGGATGTTCTCTGTTTAGTGAGTCAGATCAGAGGTAGTAGGGATGACCAGGGATGTTCTCTGTTTAGTGAGTCCTCCAGATCAGAGGCAGTAGGGATGACCAGGGATGTTCTCTGTTTAGTGAGTCCTCCAGATCAGAGGCAGTAGGGATGACCAGGGATGTTCTCTGTTTAGTGAGTCAGATCAGAGGGAGTAGGGATGTTCTCTGTTTCATGAGTCAGATCAGAAGGAGTAGGGATGTTCTCTGTTTAGTGAGACAGATCAGAGGGAGTAGGGATGTTCTCTGTTTAGTGAGTCAGATCAGAGGCAGTAGGGATGTTCTCTGTTTAGTGAGTCAGATCAGAGGCAGTAGGGATGACCAGGGATGTTCTCTGTTTAGTGAGTCAGATCAGAGGTAGTAGGGATGACCAGGGATGTTCTCTGTTTAGTGAGTCCTCCAGATCAGAGGTAGTAGGGATGTTCTCTGTTTAGTGAGTCCTCCAGATCAGAGGCAGTAGGGATGTTCTCTGTTTAGAGTGTCAGATCAGAGGTAGTAGGGATGACCAGGGATGTTCTCTGTTTAGTGAGTCCTCCAGATCAGAGGCAGTAGGGATGACCAGGGATGTTCTCTGTTTAGTGAGTCCTCCAGATCAGAGGTAGTAGGGATGACCAGGGATGTTCTCTGTTTAGTGAGTCCTCCAGATCAGAGGCAGTAGGGATGACCAGGGATGTTCTCTGTTTAGTGAGTCCTCCATATCAGAGGCAGTAGGGATGACCAGGGATGTTCTCTGTTTAGTGAGTCCTCCAGATCAGAGGCAGTAGGGATGTTCTCTGTTTAGTGAGTCAGATCAGAGGTAGTAGGGATGACCAGGGATGTTCTCTGTTTAGTGAGTCCTCCAGATCAGAGGCAGTAGGGATGACCAGGGATGTTCTCTGTTTAGTGAGTCCTCCATATCAGAGGCAGTAGGGATGACCAGGGATGTTCTCTGTTTAGTGAGTCCTCCAGATCAGAGGCAGTAGGGATGTTCTCTGTTTAGTGAGTCAGATCAGAGGTAGTAGGGATGACCAGGGATGTTCTCTGTTTAGTGAGTCCTCCAGATCAGAGGCAGTAGGGATGACCAGGGATGTTCTCTGTTTAGTGAGTCCTCCAGATCAGAGGCAGTAGGGATGTTCTCTGTTTAGTGAGTCAGATCAGAGGTAGTAGGGATGACCAGGGATGTTCTCTGTTTAGTGAGTCCTCCAGATCAGAGGCAGTAGGGATGACCAGGGATGTTCTCTGTTTAGTGAGTCAGATCAGAGGCAGTAGGGATGACCAGGGATGTTCTCTGTTTAGTTAGTCCTCCAGATCAGAGGTAGTAGGGATGTTCTCTGTTTAGTGAGTCCTCCAGATCAGAGGCAGTAGGGATGTTCTCTGTTTAGTGTGTCAGATCAGAGGTAGTAGGGATGACCAGGGATGTTCTCTGTTTAGTGAGTCCTCCAGATCAGAGGCAGTAGGGATGACCAGGGATGTTCTCTGTTTAGTGAGTCCTCCATATCAGAGGCAGTAGGGATGACCAGGGATGTTCTCTGTTTAGTGAGTCAGATCAGAGGGAGTAGGGATGTTCTCTGTTTCATGAGTCAGATCAGAAGGAGTAGGGATGTTCTCTGTTTAGTGAGACAGATCAGAGGGAGTAGGGATGTTCTCTGTTTAGTGAGTCAGATCAGAGGCAGAAGGGATGTTCTCTGTTTAGTGAGTCAGATCAGAGGCAGTAGGGATGACCAGGGATGTTCTCTGTTTAGTGAGTCAGATCAGAGGTAGTAGGGATGACCAGGGATGTTCTCTGTTTAGTGAGTCCTCCAGATCAGAGGTAGTAGGGATGTTCTCTGTTTAGTGAGTCCTCCAGATCAGAGGCAGTAGGGATGTTCTCTGTTTAGAGTGTCAGATCAGAGGTTGTAGGGATGACCAGGGATGTTCTCTGTTTAGTGAGTCCTCCAGATCAGAGGCAGTAGGGATGACCAGGGATGTTCTCTGTTTAGTGAGTCCTCCAGATCAGAGGTAGTAGGGATGACCAGGGATGTTCTCTGTTTAGTGAGTCCTCCAGATCAGAGGCAGTAGGGATGACCAGGGATGTTCTCTGTTTAGTGAGTCCTCCATATCAGAGGCAGTAGGGATGACCAGGGATGTTCTCTGTTTAGTGAGTCCTCCAGATCAGAGGCAGTAGGGATGTTCTCTGTTTAGTGAGTCAGATCAGAGGTAGTAGGGATGACCAGGGATGTTCTCTGTTTAGTGAGTCCTCCAGATCAGAGGCAGTAGGGATGACCAGGGATGTTCTCTGTTTAGTGAGTCAGATCAGAGGCAGTAGGGATGACCAGGGATGTTCTCTGTTTAGTTAGTCCTCCAGATCAGAGGTAGTAGGGATGTTCTCTGTTTAGTGAGTCCTACAGATCAGAGGTAGTAGGGATGTTCTCTGTTTAGTGAGTCAGATCAGAGGTAGTAGGGATGTTCTCTGTTTCGTGAGTGAGATCAGAGGCAGAAGGGATGTTCTCTGTTTAGTGAGTCAGATCAGAGGGAGTAGGGATGTTCTCTGTTTAGTGAGTCAGATCAGAGGTAGTGATGTTCTCTGTTTAGTGAGTCAGATCAGAGGCAGGGATGTTCTCTGTTTAGTGAGTCAGATCAGAGGCAGTAGGGATGTTCTCTGTTTAGTGAGTCAGATCAGAGGCAGTAGGGATGTTCTCTGTTTAGTGAGTCAGATCAGAGGTAGTAGGGATGACCAGGGATGTTCTCTGTTTAGTGAGTCCTCCATATCAGAGGCAGTAGGGATGACCAGGGATGTTCTCTGTTTAGTGAGTCCTCAGATCAGAGGTAGTAGGGATGTTCTCTGTTTAGTGAGTCCTCAGATCAGAGGTAGTAGGGATGTTCTCTGTTTAGTGAGTCAGATCAGAGGTAGTAGGGATGACCAGGGATGTTCTCTGTTTAGTGAGTCCTCCAGATCAGAGGCAGTAGGGATGACCAGGGATGTTCTCTGTTTAGTGAGTCCTCCTGATCAGAGGCAGTAGGGATGACCAGGGATGTTCTCTGTTTAGTGAGTCCTCCAGATCAGAGGTAGTAGGGATGTTCTCTGTTTAGTGAGTCAGATCAGAGGTAGTAGGGATGACCAGGGATGTTCTCTGTTTAGTGAGTCCTCCAGATCAGAGGCAGTAGGGATGACCAGGGATGTTCTCTGTTTCGTGAGTCAGATCAGAGGTAGTAGGGATGTTCTCTGTTTCATGAGTCAGATCAGAGGGAGTAGGGATGTTCTCTGTTTAGTGAGTCAGATCAGAGGGAGTAGGGATGTTCTCTGTTTAGTGAGTCAGATCAGAGGGAGTAGGGATGTTATCTGTTTAGTGAGACAGATCAGAGGGAGTAGGGATGTTCTCTGTTTAGTGAGTCAGATCAGAGGCAGAAGGGATGTTCTCTGTTTAGTGAGTCAGATCAGAGGCAGTAGGGATGTTCTCTGTTTAGTGAGTCAGATCAGAGGCAGTAGGGATGTTCTCTGTTTAGTGAGTCAGATCAGAGGTAGTAGGGATGACCAGGGATGTTCTCTGTTTAGTGAGTCAGATCAGAGGCAGTAGGGATGACCAGGGATGTTCTCTGTTTAGTGAGTCCTCCAGATCAGAGGTAGTAGGGATGTTCTCTGTTTAGTGAGTCCTCCAGATCAGAGGCAGTAGGGATGTTCTCTGTTTAGTGTGTCAGATCAGAGGTAGTAGGGATGACCAGGGATGTTCTCTGTTTAGTGAGTCCTCCAGATCAGAGGCAGTAGGGATGACCAGGGATGTTCTCTGTTTAGTGAGTCCTCCATATCAGAGGCAGTAGGGATGACCAGGGATGTTCTCTGTTTAGTGAGTCAGATCAGAGGGAGTAGGGATGTTCTCTGTTTTAGTGAGTCAGATCAGAAGGAGTAGGGATGTTCTCTGTTTAGTGAGACAGATCAGAGGGAGTAGGGATGTTCTCTGTTTAGTGAGTCAGATCAGAGGCAGAAGGGATGTTCTCTGTTTAGTGAGTCAGATCAGAGGCAGTAGGGATGTTCTCTGTTTAGTGAGTCAGATCAGAGGCAGTAGGGATGTTCTCTGTTTAGTGAGTCAGATCAGAGGTAGTAGGGATGACCAGGGATGTTCTCTGTTTAGTGAGTCCTCCAGATCAGAGGTAGTAGGGATGTTCTCTGTTTAGTGAGTCCTCCAGATCAGAGGCAGTAGGGATGACCAGGATGTGTTCTCTGTTTAGTGAGTGTCAGATCAGAGGTAGTAGGGATGACCAGGGATGTTCTCTGTTTAGTGAGTCCTCCAGATCAGAGGCAGTAGGGATGACCAGGGATGTTCTCTGTTTAGTGAGTCAGATCAGAGGCAGTAGGGATGACCAGGGATGTTCTCTGTTTAGTGAGTCCTCCAGATCAGAGGTAGTAGGGATGGATGTTCTCTGTTTAGTGAGTCCTCCAGATCAGAGGCAGTAGGGATGACCAGGGATGTTCTCTGTTTAGTGAGTCCTCCAGATCAGAGGCAGTGGGGATGACCAGGGATGTTCTCTGTTTCGTGAGTGATATCAGAGGCAGAAGGGATGTTCTCTGTTTAGTGAGTCAGATCAGAGGGAGTAGGGATGTTCTCTGTTTAGTGAGTCAGATCAGAGGTAGTAGGGATGTTCTCTGTTTAGTGAGTCAGATCAGAGGCAGAAGGGATGTTCTCTGTTTAGTGAGTCAGATCAGAGGCAGAAGGGATGTTCTCTGTTTAGTGAGTCAGATCAGAGGCAGTAGGGATGTTCTCTGTTTAGTGAGTCAGATCAGAGGTAGTAGGGATGACCAGGGATGTTCTCAGTTTAGTGAGTCCTCCATATCAGAGGCAGTAGGGATGACCAGGGATGTTCTCTGTTTAGTGAGTCCTCCAGATCAGAGGTAGTAGGGATGTTCTCTGTTTAGTGAGTCCTCCAGATCAGAGGCAGTAGGGATGACCAGGGATGTTCTCTGTTTAGTGAGTCCTCCAGATCAGAGGTAGTAGGGATGTTCTCTGTTTAGTGAGTCAGATCAGAGGTAGTAGGGATGTTCTCTGTTTAGTGAGTCAGATCAGAGGTAGTAGGGATGACCAGGGATGTTCTCTGTTTAGTGAGTCCTCCAGATCAGAGGCAGTAGGGATGACCAGGGATGTTCTCTGTTTAGTGAGTCCTCCATATCAGAGGCAGTAGGGATGACCAGGGATGTTCTCTGTTTAGTGAGTCCTCCAGCTCAGAGGTAGTAGGGATGTTCTCTGTTTCGTGAGTCAGATCAGAGGTAGTAGGGATGACCAGGGATGTTCTCTGTTTAGTGAGTCCTCCAGATCAGAGGCAGTAGGGATGACCAGGGATGTTCTCTGTTTCGTGAGTCAGATCAGAGGTAGTAGGGATGTTCTCTGTTTCATGAGTCAGATCAGAGGGAGTAGGGATGTTCTCTGTTTAGTGAGTCAGATCAGAGGGAGTAGGGATGTTCTCTGTTTAGTGAGTCAGATCAGAAGGAGTAGGGATGTTATCTGTTTAGTGAGACAGATCAGAGGGAGTAGGGATGTTCTCTGTTTAGTGAGTCAGATCAGAGGCAGAAGGGATGTTCTCTGTTTAGTGAGTCAGATCAGAGGCAGTAGGGATGTTCTCTGTTTAGTGAGTCAGATCAGAGGCAGGGATGTTCTCTGTTTAGTGAGTCAGATCAGAGGTAGTAGGGATGACCAGGGATGTTCTCTGTTTAGTGAGTCAGATCAGAGGCAGTAGGGATGACCAGGGATGTTCTCTGTTTAGTGAGTCCTCCAGATCAGAGGTAGTAGGGATGTTCTCTGTTTAGTGAGTCCTCCAGATCAGAGGCAGTAGGGAGGGATGTTCTCTGTTTAGTGAGTCAGATCAGAGGTAGTAGGGATGACCAGGGATGTTCTCTGTTTAGTGAGTCCTCCAGATCAGAGGCAGTAGGGATGACCAGGGATGTTCTCTGTTTAGTGAGTCCTCCAGATCAGAGGCAGTAGGGATGACCAGGGATGTTCTCTGTTTAGTGAGTCAGATCAGAGGGAGTAGGGATGTTCTCTGTTTTGTGAGTCAGATCAGAGGAGTAGGGATGTTCTCTGTTTAGTGAGTCAGATCAGAGGCAGAGGGATGACCAGGGATGTTCTCTGTTTAGTGAGTCAGATCAGATCAGAGATGTTCTCTGTTTAGTGAGTCAGATCAGAGGCAGTAGGGATGTTCTCTGTTTAGTGAGTCAGATCAGAGGCAGTAGGGATGTTCTCTGTTTAGTGAGTCAGATCAGAGGTAGTAGGGATGACCAGGGATGTTCTCTGTTTAGTGAGTCCTCCAGATCAGAGGTAGTAGGGATGTTCTCTGTTTAGTGAGTCCTCCAGATCAGAGGCAGTAGGGATGTTCTCTGTTTAGAGTGTCAGATCAGAGGTAGTAGGGATGACCAGGGATGTTCTCTGTTTAGTGAGTCCTCCAGATCAGAGGCAGTAGGGATGACCAGGGATGTTCTCTGTTTAGTGAGTCAGATCAGAGGCAGTAGGGATGACCAGGGATGTTCTCTGTTTAGTGAGTCCTCCAGATCAGAGGTAGTAGGGATGACCAGGGATGTTCTCTGTTTAGTGAGTCAGATCAGAGGTAGTAGGGATGACCAGGGATGTTCTCTGTTTAGTGAGTCCTCCAGATCAGAGGCAGTAGGGATGACCAGGGATGTTCTCTGTTTAGTGAGTCCTCCAGATCAGAGCAGTAGTAGGGATGTTCTCTGTTTAGTGAGTCCTCCAGATCAGAGGTAGTAGGGATGTTCTCTGTTTAGTGAGTCCTCAGATCAGAGGTAGTAGGGATGACCAGGGATGTTCTCTGTTTAGTGAGTCCTCCAGATCAGAAGCAGTAGGGATGACCAGGGATGTTCTCTGTTTAGTGAGTCCTCCAGATCAGAGGCAGTAGGGATGACCAGGGATGTTCTCTGTTTAGTGAGTCCTCCAGATCAGAGGCAGTAGGGATGTTCTCTGTTTAGTGAGTCAGATCAGAGGTAGTAGGGATGACCAGGGATGTTCTCTGTTTAGTGAGTCCTCCAGATCAGAGGCAGTAGGGATGACCAGGGATGTTCTCTGTTTAGTGAGTCAGATCAGAGGCAGTAGGGATGACCAGGGATGTTCTCTGTTTAGTGAGTCCTCCAGATCAGAGGTAGTAGGGATGTTCTCTGTTTAGTGAGTCCTCCAGATCAGAGGCAGTAGGGATGTTCTCTGTTTAGTGAGTCAGATCAGAGGCAGTAGGGATGACCAGGGATGTTCTCTGTTTAGTGAGTCCTCCAGATCAGAGGCAGTAGGGATGACCAGGGATGTTCTCTGTTTAGTGAGTCCTCCAGATCAGAGGCAGTAGGGATGACCAGGGATGTTCTCTGTTTAGTGAGTCCTCCAGATCAGAGGCAGTAGGGATGGGATGTTCTCTGTTTAGTGAGTCCTCAGATCAGAGGCAAGTAGGGATGACCAGGGATGTTCTCTGTTTAGTGAGTCCTCCAGATCAGAGGCAGTAGGGATGACCAGGGATGTTCTCTGTTTAGTGAGTCCTCCAGATCAGAGGCAGTAGGGATGACCAGGGATGTTCTCTGTTTAGTTAGTCCTCCAGATCAGAGGTAGTAGGGATGAAGGGATGTTCTCTGTTTAGTGAGTCCTCCAGATCAGAGGCAGGGTAGGGATGTTCTCTGTTTAGTGAGTCAGATCAGAGGTAGTAGGGATGACCAGGGATGTTCTCTGTTTAGTGAGTCCTCCAGATCAGAGGCAGTAGGGATGACCAGGGATGTTCTCTGTTTAGTGAGTCCTCCATATCAGAGGCAGTAGGGATGACCAGGGATGTTCTCTGTTTAGTGAGTCAGATCAGAGGGTAGTAGGGATGTTCTCTGTTTCAGTGAGTCAGATCAGAGGAGTAGGGATGTTCTCTGTTTAGTGAGACAGATCAGAACAGGGATGTTCTCTGTTTAGTGAGTCAGATCAGAGGCAGAAGGGATGTTCTCTGTTTAGTGAGTCAGATCAGACTCATCCCTGAGGGATGTTCTCTGTTTAGTGAGTCAGATCAGAGGGAGTAGGGATGTTCTCTGTTTAGTGAGTCAGATCAGAGGTAGTAGGGATGACCAGGGATGTTCTCTGTTTAGTGAGTCCTCCAGATCAGAGGCAGTAGGGATGACCAGGGATGTTCTCTGTTTAGTGATTCATCCAAATCAGAGGCAGTAGGGATGACCAGGGATGTTCTCTGTTTAGTGAGTCCTCCAGATCAGCTAGTAGGGAGGGATGTTCTCTGTTTAGTGAGTCCTCCAGATCAGAGGCAGTAGGGATGTTCTCTGTTCAGTGAGTCCTCAGATCAGAGGTAGTAGGGATGACCAGGGATGTTCTCTGTTTAGTGAGTCCTCCAGATCTGAGAGGCAGTAGGGATGACCAGGGATGTTCTCTGTTTAGTGAGTCCTCCAGATCAGAGGCAGTAGGGATGACCAGGGATGTTCTCTGTTTAGTGAGTCCTCCAGATCAGAGGCAGTAGGGATGTTCTCTGTTTAGTGAGTCAGATCAGAGGTAGTAGGGATGACCAGGGATGTTCTCTGTTTAGTGAGTCCTCCAGATCAGAGGCAGTAGGGATGACCAGGGATGTTCTCTGTTTAGTGAGTCCTCAGATCAGAGGGTAGTAGGGATGTTCTCTGTTTAGTGAGTCCTCCAGATCAGAGGCAGTAGGGTAGGGATGTTCTCTGTTTAGAGTGTCAGATCAGAGGTAGTAGGGATGACCAGGGATGTTCTCTGTTTAGTGAGTCCTCCAGATCAGAGGCAGTAGGGATGACCAGGGATGTTCTCTGTTTAGTGAGTCCTCCATATCAGAGGCAGTAGGGATGACCAGGGATGTTCTCTGTTTAGTGAGTCCTCCAGATCAGAGGCAGTAGGGATGTTCTCTGTTTAGTGAGTCAGATCTGGTGAGGTAGTAGGGATGACCAGGGATGTTCTCTGTTTAGTGAGTCCTCCAGATCAGAGGCAGTAGGGATGACCAGGGATGTTCTCTGTTTCCAGTGAGCTCAGATCAGAGGCAGTAGGGATGACCAGGGATGTTTCTCTGTTTAGTTAGTCCTCCAGATCAGAGGTAGTAGGGATGTTCTCTGTTTAGTGAGTCCTCCAGATCAGAGGCAGTAGGGATGTTCTCTGTTTAGTGTGTCAGATCAGAGGTAGTAGGGATGACCAGGGATGTTCTCTGTTTAGTGAGTCCTCCAGATCAGAGGCAGTAGGATGACCAGGGATGTTCTCTGTTTAGTGAGTCCTCCATATCAGAGGCAGTAGGGATGACCAGGGATGTTCTCTGTTTAGTGAGTCCTCCAGATCAGAGGCAGTAGGGATGTTCTCTGTTTAGTGAGTCAGATCAGAGGTAGTAGGGATGACCAGGGATGTTCTCTGTTTAGTGAGTCCTCCAGATCAGAGGCAGTAGGGATGACCAGGGATGTTCTCTGTTTAGTGAGTCAGATCAGAGGCAGTAGGGATGACCAGGGATGTTCTCTGTTTAGTTAGTCCTCCAGATCAGAGGTAGTAGGGATGTTCTCTGTTTAGTGAGTCCTCCAGATCAGAGGCAGTAGGGATGTTCTCTGTTTAGTGAGTCAGATCAGAGGTAGTAGGGATGACCAGGGATGTTCTCTGTTTAGTGAGTCCTCCAGATCAGAGGCAGTAGGGATGACCAGGGATGTTCTCTGTTTAGTGAGTCCTCCATATCAGAGGCAGTAGGGATGACCAGGGATGTTCTCTGTTTAGTGAGTCAGATCAGAGGAGTAGGGATGTTCTCTGTTTATGAGTCAGATCAGAGGAGTAGGGATGTTCTCTGTTTAGTGAGTCAGATCAGAGGTAGTAGGGATGTTCTCTGTTTGTGAGTCAGATCAGAGGCAGAAGGGTCTTCTCTGTTTAGTGAGTCAGATCAGGGAGTAGGGATGTTCTCTGTTTAGTGAGTCAGATCAGAGGTAGTAGGGATGTTCTCTGTTTAGTGAGTCAGATCAGAGGTAGTAGGGATGACCAGGGATGTTCTCTGTTTAGTGAGTCCTCCAGATCAGAGGTAGTAGGGATGACCAGGGATGTTCTCTGTTTAGTGAGTCCTCCAGATCAGAGGTAGTAGGGATGTTCTCTGTTTAGTGAGTCCTCCAGATCAGAGGCAGTAGGGATGTTCTCTGTTTAGTGAGTCCTCCAGATCAGAGGCAGTAGGGATGACCAGGGATGTTCTCTGTTTAGTGAGTCCTCCAGATCAGAGGCAGTAGGGATGACCAGGGATGTTCTCTGTTTAGTGAGTCCTCCAGATCAGAGGTAGTAGGGATGACCAGGGATGTTCTCTGTTTAGTGAGTCCTCCAGATCAGAGGCAGTAGGGATGACCAGGGATGTTCTCTGTTTAGTGAGTCCTCCAGATCAGAGGCAGTAGGGATGACCAGGGATGTTCTCTGTTTAGTGAGTCCTCCAGATCAGAGGCAGTAGGGATGTTCTCTGTTTAGTGAGTCAGATCAGAGGTAGTAGGGATGACCAGGGATGTTCTCTGTTTAGTGAGTCCTCCAGATCAGAGGCAGTAGGGATGACCAGGGATGTTCTCTGTTTAGTGAGTCAGATCAGAGGCAGTAGGGATGACCAGGGATGTTCTCTGTTTAGTTAGTCCTCCAGATCAGAGGTAGTAGGGATGTTCTCTGTTTAGTGAGTCCTACAGATCAGAGGTAGTAGGGATGTTCTCTGTTTAGTGAGTCAGATCAGAGGTAGTAGGGATGACCAGGGATGTTCTCTGTTTAGTGAGTCCTCCAGATCAGAGGCAGTAGGGATGACCAGGGATGTTCTCTGTTTAGTGAGTCCTCCATATAAGAGGCAGTGGCACCGGGATCCTCATCTCTCCCAAGTGGTCTTTCTCTCTTTCTCCCCTTACCCATCTGTCTATCGCCTCCTTTGAATTGCATGCTGTCACAGTTACCAGCCCTTTCAAGCTTAACATCCTTATCATTTATCGCCCTCCAGGTTCCCTTGGAGAGTTCATCAATGAGCTTGATGCCTTGATAAGCTCCTTTCCTGAGGACGGCTCACCTCTCACAGTTCTGGGCGACTTTAACCTCCCCACGTCTACCTTTGACTCATTCCTCTCTGCCTCCTTCTTTCCACTCCTCTCCTCTTTTGACCTCACCCTCTCACCTTCCCCCTACTCACAAGGCAGGCAATACGCTTGACCTCATCTTTACTAGATGCTGTTCTTCCACTAACCTCATTGCAACTCCCCTCCAAGTCTCCGACCACTACCTTGTATCCTTTTCCCTCTCGCTCTCATCCAACACTTCCCACACTGCCCCTACTCGGATGGTATCGCGCCGTCCCAACCTTCGCTCTCTCTCCCCCGCTACTCTCTCCTCTTCCATCCTATCATCTCTTCCCTCTGCTCAAACCTTCTCCAACCTATCTCCTGATTCTGCCTCCTCAACCCTCCTCTCCTCCCTTTCTGCATCCTTTGACTCTCTATGTCCCCTATCCTCCAGGCCGGCTCGGTCCTCCCCTCCCGCTCCGTGGCTCGACGACTCATTGCGAGCTCACAGAACAGGGCTCCGGGCAGCCGAGCGGAAATGGAGGAAAACTCGCCTCCCTGCGGACCTGGCATCCTTTCACTCCCTCCTCTCTACATTTTCCTCCTCTGTCTCTGCTGCTAAAGCCACTATCTACCATTCCAAATTCCAAGCATCTGCCTCTAACCCTAGGAAGCTCTTTGCCACCTTCTCCTCCCTCCTGAATCCTCCCCCTCCTCCCTCTCTGCAGATGACTTCGTCAACCATTTTGAAAAGAAGGTCGACGACATCCGATCCTCGTTTGCTAAGTCAAACGTCACCGCTGGTTCTGCTCACACTGCCCTACCCTATGCTCTGACCTCTTTCTCCCCTCTCTCTCCAGATGAAATCTCGCGTCTTGTGACGGCCGGCCGCCCAACAACCTGCCCGCTTGACCCTATCCCCTCCTCTCTTCTCCAGACCATTTCCGGAGACCTTCTCCCTTACCTCACCTCGCTCATCAACTCATCCCTGACCGCTGGCTACGTCCCTTCCGTCTTCAAGAGAGCGAGAGTTGCACCCCTTCTGAAAAAACCTACACTCGACCCCTCCGATGTCAACAACTACAGACCAGTATCCCTTCTCTCTTTTCTCTCCAAAACTCTTGAGCGTGCCGTCCTTGGCCAGCTCTACCGCTATCTCTCTCAGAATGACCTTCTTGATCCAAATCAGTCAGGTTTCAAGACTAGTCATTCAACTGAGACTGCTCTTCTCTGTATCACGGAGGCGCTCCGCACTGCTAAAGCTAACTCTCTCTCCTCTGCTCTCATCCTTCTAGACCTATCGGCTGCCATCGATACTGTGAACCATCAGATCCTCCTCTCCACCCTCTCCGAGTTGGGCATCTCCGGCGCGGCCCACGCTTGGATTGCGTCCTACCTGACAGGTCGCTCCTACCAGGTGGCGTGGCGAGAATCTGTCTCCTCACCACGCGCTCTCACCACTGGTGTCCCCCAGGGCTCTGTTCTAGGCACTCTCTTATTCTCGCTATACACCAAGTCACTTGGCTCTGTCATAACCTCACATGGTCTCTCCTATCATTGCTATGCAGACGACACACAATTAATCTTCTCCTTTCCCCCTTCTGATGACCAGGTGGCGAATCGCATCTCTGCATGTCTGGCAGACATATCAGTGTGGATGACGGATCACCACCTCAAGCTGAACCTCAGCAAGACGGAGCTCCTCTTCCTCCCGGGGAAGGACTGCCCGTTCCATGATCTCGCCATCACGGTTGACAACTCCATTGTGTCCTCCTCCCAGAGCGCTAAGAACCTTGGCGTGATCCTGGACAACACCCTGTCGTTCTCAACTAACATCAAGGCGGTGTCCCGTTCCTGTAGGTTCATGCTCTACAACATCCGCAGAGTACGACCCTGCCTCACACAGGAAGCGGCGCAGGTCCTAATCCAGGCACTTGTCATCTCCCGTCTTGATTACTGCAACTCGCTGTTGGCTGGGCTCCCTGCCTGTGCCATTAAACCCTACAACTCATCCAGAATGCCGCAGCCCGTCTGGTGATCAACCTTCCCAAGTTCTCTCACGTCACCCCGCTCCTCCGCTCTCTCCACTGGCTTCCAGTTGAAGCTCGCATCCGCTACAAGACCATGGTGCTTGCCTACGGAGCTGTGAGGGGAACGGCACCTCAGTACCTCCAGGCTCTGATCAGGCCCTACACCCAAACAAGGGCACTGCGTTCATCCACCTCTGGCCTGCTCGCCTCCCTACCACTGAGGAAGTACAGTTCCCGCTCAGCCCAGTCAAAACTGTTCGCTGCTCTGGCCCCCAATGGTGGAACAAACTCCCTCACGACGCCAGGACAGCGGAGTCAATCACCACCTTTCGGAGACACCTGAAACCCCACCTCTTCAAGGAATACCTAGGATAGGGTAAGTAATCCCTCTCCCCCCCCCTAAAAAGATTTAGATGCACTATTGTAAAGTGGCTGTTCCACTGGATGTCATAAGGTGTATGCACCAATTTGTAAGTCGCTCTGGATAAGAGCGTCTGCTAAATGACTTAAATGTAAATGTAAATGCAGTAGGGATGACCAGGGATGTTCTCTGTTTAGTGAGTCCTCCAGATCAGAGGCAGTAGGGATGACCAGGGATGTTCTCTGTTTAGTGAGTCCTCCAGATCAGAGGCAGGGGTGATGACCAGGGATGTTCTCTGTTTAGTGAGTCCTCCAGATCAGAGGTAGTAGGGATGTTCTCTGTTTAGTGAGTCCTCCAGATCAGAGGTAGTAGGGACGTTCTCTGTTTAGTGAGTCAGATCAGAGGTAGTAGGGATGGCCAGGGATGTTCTCTGTTTAGTGAGTCCTCCAGATCAGAGGCAGTAGGGATGACCAGGGATGTTCTCTGTTTAGTGAGTCCTCCATATCAGAGGCAGTAGGGATGACCAGGGATGTTCTCTGTTTAGTGAGTCCTCCAGATCAGAGGTAGGAGGGATGTTCTCTGTTTAGTGAGTCCTCCAGATCAGAGGTAGTAGGGATGTTCTCTGTTTAGTGAGTCAGATCAGAGGTAGTAGGGATGACCAGGGATGTTCTCTGTTTAGTGAGTCCTCCAGATCAGAGGCAGTAGGGATGACCAGGGATGTTCTCTGTTTAGTGAGTCCTCCTGATCAGAGGTAGTAGGGATGACCAGGGATGTTCTCTGTTTAGTGAGTCAGATCAGAGGTAGTAGGGATGTTCTCTGTTTAGTGATTCCTCCAGATCAGAGGCAGTAGGGATGTTCTCTGTTCAGTGAGTCCGCCATATCAGAGGTAGTAGGGATGACCAGGGATGTTCTCTGTTTAGTGAGTCCTCCATATCAGAGGCAGTAGGGATGACCAGGGATGTTCTCTGTTTAGTGAGTCCTCCTGATCAGAGGCAGTAGGGATGACCAGGGATGTTCTCTGTTTAGTGAGTCCTCCAGATCAGAGGTAGTAGGGATGTTCTCTGTTTAGTGAGTCAGATCAGAGGTAGTAGGGATGTTGTCTGTATAGTGAGTCAGATCAGAGGTAGTAGGGATGACCATGGATGTTCTCTGTTTAGTGAGTCCTCCAGATCAGAGGCAGTAGGGATGACCAGGGATGTTCTCTGTTTAGTGAGTCCTCCAGATCAGAGGCAGTAGGGATGACCAGGGATGTTCTCTGTTTAGTGAGTCCTCCAGATCAGAGGCAGTAGAGAGGACCAGGGATGTTCTCTGTTTAGTGAGTCAGATCAGAGGTAGTAGGGATGACCAGGGATGTTCTCTGTTCAGTGAGTCCGCCATATCAGAGGTAGTAGGGATGACCAGGGATGTTCTCTGTTTAGTGAGTCAGATCAGAGGTAGTAGGGATGACCAGGGATGTTCTCTGTTTAGTGAGTCCTCCAGATCAGAGGCAGTAGGGATGACCAGGGATGTTCTCTGTTTAGTGAGGCAGATCAGAGGTAGTAGGGATGTTCTCTGTTTAGTGAGTCCTCCAGATGAGAGGCAGTAGGGATATACTCTGGTCAGTGAGTCCGCCATATCAGAGGTAGTAGGGATGTTCTCTGTTTTGTGAGTCCTCCAGATCAGAGGCAGTAGGGATGACCAGGGATGTTCTCTGTTTGGTGAGTCTTCCAGATCAGAGGCAGTAGGGATGACCAGGGATGTTCTCTGTTTAGTGAGTCCTCCAGATCAGAGGCAGTAGGGATGACCAGGGATGTTCTCTGTTTAGTGAGTCCTCCAGATCAGAGGTAGTAGGGATGTTCTCTGTTTAGTGAGTCCGCTATATCAGAGGTGGTAGGGATGTTCTCTGTTTAGTGAGTCCTCCAGATCAGAGGCAGTAGGGATGTTCTCTGTTTAGTGAGTCCTCCATATCAGAGGTAGTAGGGATGTTCTCTGTTTAGTGAGTCCGCCAGATCAGAGGCAGTAGGGATGACCAGGGATGTTCTCTGTTTAGTGAGTCCTCCAGATCAGAGGCAGTAGGGATGTTCTCTGTTTCGTGAGTCCTCCAGATCAGAGGCAGTAGGGATGACCAGGGATGTTCTCTGTTTAGTGAGTCCTCCAGATCAGAGGCAGTAGGGATGACCAGGGATGTTCTCTGTTTAGTGAGTCCTCCAGATCAGAGGCAGTGGTGATGACCAGGGATGTTCTCTGTTTAGTGAGTCCTCCAGATCAGAGGCAGTAGGGATGACCAGGGATGTTCTCTGTTTAGTGAGTCCTCCAGATCAGAGGTAGTAGGGATGTTCTCTGTTTAGTGAGTCCGCCATATCAGATGTGGTAGGGATGTTCTCTGTTTAGTGAGTCCTCCAGATCAGAGGCAGTAGGGATGTTCTCTGTTTAGTGAGTCCTCCATATCAGAGGTAGTAGGGATGTTCTCTGTTTCGTGAGTCCTCCAGATCAGAGGCAGTAGGGATGACCTGGGATGTTCTCTGTTTAGTGAGTCCACCATATCAGAGGTAGTAGGGAGGACCAGGGATGTTCTCTGTTTAGTGAGTCCTCCAGATCAGAGGCAGTAGGGATGACCAGGTATGTTCTCTGTTTAGTGAGTCCTCCAGATCAGAGGCAGTAGGGATGACCAGGGGTGTTCTCTGTTTAGTGAGTCCTCCAGATCAGAGGCAGTAGGGAGGACCAGGGATGTTCTCTTTTTAGTGAGTCCTCCATATCAGAGGTAGTAGGGATGACCAGGTATGTTCTCTGTTTAGTGAGTCCTCCAGATCAGAGGCAGTAGGGATGACCAGGGATGTTCTCTGTTTAGTGAGTCCTCCAGATCAGAGGCAGTAGGGATGTTCTCTGTTTAGTGAGTCCTCCAGATCAGAGGCAGTAGGGATGACCAGGGATGTTCTCTGTTTAGTGAGTCCACCATATCAGAGGTAGTAGGGAGGACCAGGGATGTTCTCTGTTTAGTGAGTCCTCCAGATCAGAGGCAGTAGGGATGACCAGGTATGTTCTCTGTTTAGTGAGTCCTCCAGATCAGAGGCAGTAGGGATGACCAGGGGTGTTCTCTGTTTAGTGAGTCCTCCAGATCAGAGGTAGTAGGGATGACCAGGGATGTTCTCTGTTTAGTGAGTCCTCCAGATCAGAGGCAGTAGGGATGTTCTCTGTTTCGTGAGTTCTCCAGATCAGAGGCAGTAGGGATGACCAGGGGTGTTCTCTGTTTAGTGAGTCCTCCAGATCAGAGGCAGTAGGGATGACCAGGGGTGTTCTCTGTTTAGTGAGTCCTCCAGATCAGAGGCAGTAGGGATGACCAGGGATGTTCTCTGTTTAGTGAGTCCACCAGATCAGAGGCAGTAGGGAGGACCAGGTATGTTCTCTGTTTAGTGAGTCCTCCAGATCAGAGGCAGTAGGGATGACCAGGGATGTTCTCTGTTTAGTGAGTCCTCCAGATAAGAGGCAGTAGGGATGACCAGGGATGTTCTCTGTTTAGTGAGTCCACCAGATCAGAGGCAGTATGGAGGACCAGGTATGTTCTCTGTTTAGTGAGTCCGCCATATCAGAGGTAGTAGGGATGACCAGGGATGTTCTCTAGATTAGTGTTTTGGGTGACAGTGAAAATGTATGGTGTAAAAATTATATTATTTCATTTAGGAATGTAGTGGACTAAATGTAAAAGTTGGCAAAAATATAATAGTAAATTAAAGTACAGATACCCCCCCCCAATACTACTTTAAAGTACTTTAAAGTATTTATACTTTACTGGAAATAAGTATCATTATCCAAAATTTATAAATGACAAACTATTATAAAAAATATAATATTATATAAATATATATATATATATATATATATATAATATAAAAACTCATTTCTAATTTCTTCTAAGTCTTATGACCTGATCAGGATCCCGCTTTAGCCCAAATCTGAAGTTTTGCCATGTTAGAGGTATAACTGCCTTAAAACAGGCAAATCCTCAATGGCTCCTGGCAATATACTTCAAGCAAACATTACTATTGGCTGCACGGAGTCATTGAGAGAAATCCCATGCAGCCTTGTTTACAGCCTGTCATTCTGAGCTTGTATCACATGTGGGGTGGTTGGGGCTTTGTGACAATGATCAAGTGAAGCTGCTCACCAATTTGATGGCTCCAACGCCATTCCACCTACTACACCGCAAAAACATCCACTAGAGGCTCATGCTATTCAGTATCTATCCCTACCCCATTGAAGTTGAAATGTACAATCGTTAAGGTTAGGTAAGTGTTATGGCTATTGTTATGGTTAAGGTTAAGGTTGAGGTTAGGGTTAGGGTTAGAGTTAAGGTTAAGGTTAAGTTAAGGTTAGGGTTAGGGTTAGGGTTATGGTTAGGGTTAAGGTTAAGTTAAGGTTAAGTTAGGGTTAAGGTTAAGGGTTAGGGCTAGGGTTAATGTTAAGTTGGGGGTGGAAGGGTAGCCTAGTGGTTAGAGCGTTGGGCTAGTAACTGAAAGGTTGTTAGTTTGAATCCCTGAGCTGACAAGGTACAAATCAGTCATTCTGCCCCTGAACAAGGCAGTTAACCCACTGTTCCTAGGCTATCATTGAAAATAAGAATTTGTTCTTAACTGACTTGCCTATTAAAAAAAGTTCAAGGGTAGGGACATCCCAAGGATGAGCAGGTGTTGGCTATCCAGGTTAAAGCTGGATGTGATTGAAAGGTAATTTTTGATGCTATCAACATAGTTTCTTACTTAACATTAAATATAGACAATGTTTAACTTCTAAAAAGGTAAATGTTGAAATCAAACTATAGGCTGGTGGTACTAGAAACATCTACAGCCTTCAGAAAGCGTTCACAACTCTACTTTTCCCACATTTTGTTGTGTTACAGACTGAATGTAAAATGGATTCATTTGATCATTTCTGTCACTGATCTACACACAATACCCCATAATGTCAAAGTGGAACTCTGTTTGCAGACATTTTTAGAAATGAATAAAACATTTACATCTTGAGTCAATAAGTATTCAACCACTTTGTAATGGCAAGTCTAAATAAGTTCATGAGTAAAAATGTGCTTGTGTGCAATGATAATGTTTAAAACAGCCTTGTCCACATATCTGGGGAATCAATTATTATGTTTGTATTCAATTCAGTCTATTCAATTCAGTCTATTCAATTCAGTCTATTCAATTCAGTCTATTCAATTCAGTCTGGTATAAGAACGGTATCCCTTATCTGCAAAGGCAAGGTGTCTGCGGAAAGCTGGGTATCTTGGCTATTGATCGGTGCCTTCAAAAGCTTTGGTGTGACTTACTACCATATATGGGCATCCGATTTTACAAATATATAACGGAATGTCGAGCCGATGACCTAATTTCAAGATGGCTGCTGCCTCCATTCCGGTTAGTGTTGTGAAGCATAAACTAAATAAAGGCGGTATATGTCGATTCGCACCGAAAGCTGTAGCTCTAACTCCAAAAAGTTCTGGGACACTGTAAAGTCCATGAAGAACAAGAGCACCTCCTCCCAGCTACGCACTGCACTGAGGCTAGGTAACACGGCCACCACCGATAAATCCATGATTATCGAAAACTTCAACAAGCATTTCTCAACGGCTGGCCATGCCTTCCTCCTGGCTACTCCAACCTCGGCCAACAGCTCCGCCCCCCAGCTACTCGCCCAAGCCTCTCCAGGTTCTCCCTTTACCCAAATCCAGATAGCTGATGTTCTGAAAGAGCTGCAAATCCTGGACCCGTACAAATCAGCTGGGCTTGACAATCTGGACCCTCTATTTCTGGAACTATCTGCCGCCATTGTCGCAACCCCTATTACCAGCCTGTTCAACCTCTCTTTCATATCGTCTGAGATCCCCAAGGATTGGAAAGCTGCCGCGGTGATCCCCCTCTCCAAAGGGGATGACACTCTAGACCCAAACTGTTACAGACTTACATCCATCCTGCCCTGCCTTTCTAAAATCTTCGAAAGCCAAGTTAACTTCTCTAGGGTAGGGGGCAGCATTCGGAATTTTGGATGAAAAGCATGCCCAAACTAAATGGCCTGCTACTCGGGCCCAGAAGATATGATATGCATATAACTGGTAGATTTGCATAGAAAACACTCTAAAGTTTCCAAAACTGTTACAATAGTGTCTGTGAGTATAACATAACTGATTTGGCAGGCGAAACCCTAAGAAAAATCCATTCATGAAGTAGTTTTTTGTTTTTGTTTTGTAGTTTTCTATTCAATGCCATTACAGTATCCATTGACTTAGGACTCAAATTGCAGTTCCTATACCTTCCACTAGATGTCAACAGTCTAGAAATTGTTTCAGGCTTGTATTCTGATAAATGAGGGAGTAAGACCAGTCTGAATGAGTGGACCCTGACGTGTCACATAGCTTTTTCATGCGCAATCCCGAGAGAGTGCATTTCTTGTTTATCTTTTATATTGACAACGTTATTGTCCGGTTTAAATATTATAGATAATTTGGGCTAAAAACAACCTGAGGATTGAATATAAACATCATTTACATTTTGGATTTTTTATCTGCCTGTTTTGACTGCGTTTGACCCTTTGGATTACTGAAGAAAACGCGTGAACAAAACTGAGGTTATTATGAGCCATTCTCCGCCTCTCTACCCGCCTCCGTGGCGTCTTTAACGTGGCAGCGCCGGAGTGAAGGACGACTCCGGCAGCGTCGGGGTGAAGGACGACTCCGGCAGCGTCGGGGTGAAGGACGACTCCTGCAGCGCCGGACAGACGGGAGGCTCTGGCGGCTCAGGACAGACGGGAGGCTCTGGCGGCTCAGGACAGACGGGAGGCTCTGGCGGCTCAGGACAGATGGGAGGCTCTGGCGGCTCAGGACAGACGGGAGGCTCTGGCGGCTCAGGACAGACGGGAGGCTCTGGCGGCTCAGGACAGACGGGAGGCTCTGGCGGCTCAGGACAGACGGGAGGCTTTGGTGGCTCAGGACAGACGGGAGACTCTGGCGGCTCAGGACAGGCGGGAGACTGGCTGAATGACGGCTCTGGCAGCTCCTGGCTGACTGACGGCTCTGGCGGCTCCTGGCTGACTGACGGCTCTGGCAGCTCAGGACAGACGGGAGACTCTGGCAGCTCTGGAGAGGAGGAAGGCTCTGGCAGCGCTGGACAGGCGGGAGCACCTGTAGGGAGGAGACGGAGAGACAGCCTGGTGCGGGATTCTGTCATGGGTAACTTGGTGCGTGAGGGAAGAATCAGGCGCAGATAGCATATAGTTCCACAGGAAGACGTGCACAGAAAAATAATGCCCAACAAAACTGGAAAATGTGGACCATCCACAACAGGGTACCAGGTCCAGAGCACGAATACCATAAAAACATACTCATAGGTTACGTGTGTACCATTTATCATTTATTTCTGAGCTTTGTAACTCTTCTGCTTGGCTGGTTACTGTTTGTAATAATTTGTCTACTGGGCTATGTTCTCAAATAATCGTAAGGTATGCTTTCGCCATAAAGCATTTTTTTAAATCTGACACCGTGGTTTTGGATTCACAAGAAGTTAATATTTCAACCTATGTAAGATATGTTTTGTTTTCTGAATTTTTATAATGACTATTTCTGTATTTGAATTGGGCGCTCTGCAATCTCACTGGATGTTGGCCAGGTGGGACCCACATACCCTAGAGAGGTGAACAAACAGATCACTGACCATTTTGAATCCCACCGTACCTTCTCTGCTGTGCAATCTGGTTTCCGAGCTGAATCACGGGTGCACCACAGCCACGCTCAAGGTACTAAACGATATCATAACCGCCATTGATAAAAGACAGTACTGTGCATCCGTCTTCATCGACCTGGCCAAGGCTTTCGACTCTGTCAACCACCATATTCTTATCGGCAGACTCAACAGCCTTGGTTTCTCAAATGACTGCCTCGCTTGGTTCACCAACTACTTCTCAGATAGAGTTCAGTGTGTCAAATCGGAGGGCCTGTTGTCCGGACTTCTGGCAGTCTCTATGGGGGTACCACAGTGTTCAATTCTTGGGCCGACTCTTTTCTTTGTGTATATCAACTAAGACGCTCTTGCTGCGGGTGATTCCTTGATTCACCTCTACGCAGACAACATCATTCTGTATACATCTAGCCCTTTGGACACTGTGTTATATCCCCGACACGATCCGTCGGACGAATATCGTATCTAAAGCACCATACTAGCAACTCCCTCATTACTCTCTCCTCCACTTTCCCCATTAACTCCTTCACAGTCTCTGCTTCACTCACCTCTAACACCGGCTCTGGTTCTGGTCTCCTCCTTGGCTCCTCACGATAAACAAGGAGAGTTGGCTCAGGTCTATCTCCTGACTCAGCCATACTCTCCCTGAGCCCCCCCCCAATACATTTTTGGGGCTGGTTCTCAGGCTTCCATCCGCTACGCCGTGCTGCCTCCTCATATCTGCGCCTCTCAGCTTTCGCCGCCTCCAGTTCTTCCTTGGGGCGGCGATATTCTCCAGGCTGAGCCCAGGGTCCTTTACCATCCAGTTCTTCCTCCCATGTCCATTTCTCCAGGTGGTGAAGCCTCTCCCACTGCAGCTGCTCTTCACGATTAACAGGGAGAGTAGGCTCAGGTCTGACTCCTGACTCTGCTACTCTCTCCCTGAGCCCCCCCCCCCCAAACTTGTTGACTCCATTCACCTATAGCCCTCTTCGCATTGCTCCAGCGAATCCCAGGCGGGCACCTGCACTCTCTCTGGGTCGGCCGCCCACCTGTATGGGAAGAAATCCATAACGTCCTCCCTTCGCTGTTCAAGCTGTCGCTGCCTGTTAACACGCTGCTCGGTCCGAGTGTGGTGGGTGATTCTGTAACGGCGTTCTTCGTTTGTAGAATGAGAGTCAGACCGAAATGCAGCGTAGTGGTTACTCATGTCTTTAATGAAGGAAAAAAGCGATACATGAAATAACTATACAAATACGAAAACAACAAACGGAACGTGAAACCTATTACAGCCTATCTGGTGAAACTACACAGAGACAGGAACAATCACCCACAAAATACACAGCGAAACCAGGCTACCTAAATACAGTTCCCAATCAGAGACAACGAGAATCACCTGACTCTGATTGAGAACCGCCTCAGGCAGCCAAGCCCATACAACACCCCTACTCAGCCGCAATCCCAATAATACAAAAACCCCAATACGAAATACAACAACATAAACCCATGTCACACCATGGCCTGACCAAAAATATAACGAAAACACAAAATACAATGACCAAGGCGTGACATAGCTAGCCAAGATTAGAGTCTCTTTCAAGCAGGTTTTAAACTGTTTATTAAAGGGGAAGTTCACTAATTTTTACATGTGGCCTTAATTTCACTCTTTCTGTTCTTGTAGTTGATACCCCAAACAGTTTTTTGATCACTTGCTGTTAAAAGCTATCCGCATAACGATGTTTAAACTGCAGACTGGTCCTATTTTGGGTCTAAATATATACTTTACATGTATATAAATGTATATATACAATAGGCAGGTATTACTGCACATGATGTCAACTGATATACCATACTGCCTCTCCTTATTTACATCCATATTGACAGAGGTGCAGGCCTAGATGGACCGGGCCTAGATGGAGCAGGCCTAGATGGAGCAGGCCTAGATGGACCGGGCCTAGATGGACCGGGCCTAGATGGAGCAGGCCTAGATGGAGCAGGCCTAGATGGACCGGGCCTAGATGGACCGGGCCTAGATGGACCAGGCCTAGATGGACCAGGCCTAGATGGAGCAGGCCTAGATGGAGCAGGCCTAGATGGACCGGGCCTAGATGGACCGGGCCTAGATGGACCGGGCCTAGATGGAGCAGGCCTAGATGGAGCAGGCCTAGATGGACCGGGCCTAGATGGACCGGGCCTAGATGGACCGGGCCTAGATGGAGCAGGCCTAGATGGAGCAGGCCTAGATGGACCGGGCCTAGATGGACCGGGCCTAGATGGAGCAGGCCTAGATGGAGCAGGCCTAGATGGACCGGGCCTAGATGGACCGGGCCTAGATGGACCAGGCCTAGATGGACCGGGCCTAGATGGACCGGGCCTAGATGGAGCAGGCCTAGATGGACCAGGCCTAGATGGACCGGGCCTAGATGGAGCAGGCCTAGATGGAGCAGGCCTAGATGGAGCAGGCCTAGATGGACCGGGCCTAGATGGACCGGGCCTAGATGGACCGGGCCTAGATGGACCGGGCCTAGATGTATAAAGTGGTCTGCTAATGTTATTCTGTATCCTATTGATCTATTCAACATGTCTTTAAGGACTGTTGAAATACCTTCTGTTTGGAAATGTACCCGAGTGACCCCTCTTCACAGTGATGGAAACTCCTTAGATCCCAATAATTATAGACATATGTCAGTAATGTTTCTGTTCAATTGTAAAAATCTCTAAGAAATTCCAAAATTCCAAAATGTATCAATACCTAGATACATTTACTTAATTTCATCATGGGTTTAGACCCAGACATTCTACCACTACAGCATTATGGAAACTTACTAATGATATCAATTCTTCATCTGATCAAGGCAATCTAACTTGTGCAGTCTATATTGATTTATCAAAAGCAAAGTAGATAGTTGTTGCCAAAATCCCGAAGTATCCCTTTAACTATAAGTTATTATAGTGTTATTGTACAGATCTAAGACATGTTTTCCTGTACCCATTAGAAATACCTTAGTAACCCAACTGCTGCTTCCTATCTATCATCTATCAAAACACAACCAGGACCTTACTTTACGAATTAATGTAATTCGTAATAATCATTTCAGATTCGTTGTTGAATGGCACATCATTGCACAATGTCTGAATCACTGTGGTAGTCATTGATTTAAGTCTATTCACTTCCATTTTCCCTGCATATAACTTTACAAGACTCAGTCCTTTTGACAACAGCAGCAATGGCAAATTCCAAGGGTAAATCGTGAGGTTTTTCACATACAGAAATCCAAATGACTGGAATCATTTACCTGTAGAAATCAGGCCATTTACTATCACAGTCAAGAAAACCCATTTTCAAATGTTAAGAACAAGCTGTTTGTGGTTTTTTTTAACTAATAAAACATCACATTGTGAAAATATTTGGAAATATGTATATATTATAGGTACTAAGGTTTATTAGTTGTAGGCCTATTAATAGTTGTACTGTTAATGTATTTTTTTTAAATGTACATTTGATGGGGATTGTGAAACAAGAGTCGCCATTTAAAATCCTCAACAATACTTCCGGTTGCTAGTCCAACGCTCTAACCACGAGGCCACCCCAAACTTTTGAATGGTGGTGTATATCATTTTTTAACCCTTTGTCTCCCCAATTGGTTACATTTACATTACATTTACATTTAAGTCATTTAGCAGACGCTCTTATCCAGAGCGACTTACAAATTGGTGCATTCACCTTATGACATCCAGTAGAATAGTCACTTTACAATAGTGCATCTAAATCTTAAAGGGGGGGGGGAAGGATTACTTATCCTATCCTGGTTACAGTGTTGTTTCGCTGCAACTCAAGTACGGACTTGGGAGAGGCAAAGGTCGAGAGCTATGCGTCCTCCAAAACACAACCCAACCAAGCCGCATTGCTTCTTGACACAATGCCAGCTTAACACATGAAGCCAGCCACACCAACGTGTCAGATGAAACACCATACACCTGGCGACCGCGTCAGTGTGCATGTGCCCAGCCCGCCACAGGAGCCACTAGAGGGTGATGGAACAAGGCCGGCCAAACCCTCCCCTAACCCGGATGACGCTGGGCTAATTGTGCGCTGCCCTGTGGGTCTCCCTGTTGCTGTGACAGAGCCTGGACTCAAACCAGGATCTCTAGTGGCAGAGCTAGCACTGCGATGCAGTGTCTTAGACCACTGTGCCACTCGGGTGGTCCATGGTCAGGCTATCGTAACTTCACATGTTTTAATTAAAACTTGTATGAACTAATAACTATAAAAATTAGCATAATATAACCCAGCAACAATAATTATTGAACCTTTCAAGCTAGAGAAACCAAACCAATTTTCACATGTTCAGGCTATTCTAACTTTCTTCTGCCTACTTTTTCAATTATAACCAGTCACCACAATTACTAATGCAGAAACTATCACTACTTTAAAGTTTTTCAAAATCATAAAGACTTTAAAACTGTGTTGCTTTAAATAGTAAAGTACATATTTTTTTTTTTATATCTACCACTTCCACAAAAAAATGTTTTTAAAGAGCTTTAGCAAGCCCCACAACTTTACTTATAAAGTCTACTTATTACTATTACTATTATTATTATTACTATTACTATTTGGAACGCTACTCCTCCTACACAGTTTAATACAGAAAAGCCCGTTTAAACTTTAAAACGTGCAGATCGGTCCGGAATAGTGGGCTTGTATACAACTTTTGATACTTTTGAAGTTCTTCTTCTACGTCCTCCATCTGCTGACACTGGATTTCCTCAAGATTCCAAACGGCCCCATTGTGACATCATCACTTCCAACTTCCATTCACTGTAAATACAGCAATGCAACTTTTGACACAAATCAGCTACTTAATTGCACTTTTCAACAACTTAGACAAAAAGTTAGTATTCATCTACTTCTCTGCTACTTAAGGCGTTTGAACAAAATATCCTATTCTGATAAAAAAAAGTTACATCTGTTTTAGTTACCACATCAAGAAAATGTGCTGTAACTTCTTTTGCAAACAACTACCGTTTTGACCATTACCCCCATCAAGTTAGACAAAAACATAGATGATATGAAATCTTCCCTTACTTCTCTGCCATTAAAATCCGAAAAAAACAGATTAGCATCTACAAATCTGTAGACAGAGCTGTTTCAGTAACCCATCAACAGGTCTCTTTCAAGCTGCAGTAAATCATGTCAGAAGCACATTAAGCCAACAACAGCTGCAAATTCCAATAAAACTACATCACGTTTTGAAGTTCACCTTCCTGGCTTCGTCAAACAACACTATCGTGAATCTTGCAAAGAGTTTTGTGGGTCAGAGTGCAGTATTTAGTATCGAGCACAAATATACTGTAAGTCAGCATGATTCTCAAACGTGCGGTGTTGCCAAGGCTACGGTTGCCTAGCAACGCTTGACTTGCAAGAGACAATCTCTTCATAGCTCTTCAAATTCCCATGTTATGTCAATGTGTTTCAGATCGAACTGCGAGCGATAAGATTTTGAATGCTTCCCCGATCTGGACGACCTGGAATCATAAAGAGAAGATTTCTAATGTTTACTAGCTTCGTCCTCCTTTTCAGGATCATGCTCTGCGCTCTAAATAACTAAACTGGTTAGTTTGCCTGTCTCTAAAAAGAGGGCAGGCTGTACCCCTCTGATTGGATAGGAATAGCTTCCACCAATAAAGTTACAGCTGTTTGTTGAAGTTTAGAGTTGCTAAAAGTGTCTAGCTGACTGCTAACAACTCTCTGTGTCAATGAGCAGCCCAAAATAGAGACGTTGCTATGGATACTCACAGACACAAAAGACAAAACATATGACTCAACTACTGACCACATCTAGTTACCACAACCACACAACTTCTTACAACAACCACACAACTGCAGACCACATCCAGTAAAAATTCCCTGACTTAGTTGAGGTTAGGATTCCAACTTTATTTTAAGAATGTGAAATTTCAGAATAATAGTAGAGATAATTATTTATTTCCGCTTACTTTCTTTCATCACATTCCCAGTTGGTCAGAAGTTTACATATATTCAATTATTATTTGGTAGCATTGCCTTTAAATCATTTAACTTGGGTCAAACGTTTTGGGTAGCCTTCCACAAGCTTCCCACGATAAGTTGGGTGAATTTTGGCCCATTCCTGAGTTGGGAATTCCCAGTTGAATTTTCTATGGGATTGAGGTCAGGGCTTTGTGATGGCCACTCCATTACCTTGACTTTGTTGTCCTTAAGCCATTTTGCCACAAATTTGGAAGTATGCTTGGGGTCATTGTCCATTTGGAAGACCCACTTGCGACCAAGCTTTAACTTCCTGACTGATGTCTTGAGATGTTGCTTCAATATATCCACAATTTTCATACCTCATGATGCCATCTATTTTGTGAAGTGCACCAGTCCCTCCTGCAGCAAAGCACCCCCACAACATGATGCTGCCAACCCCGTGCTTCACGGTTGGGATGTGTCCTTCGGTTTGCAAGCCTCCCCCTTTTTCCTCCAAACATAACGATGGTCATTATGGCCAAACAGTTCTATTTTTGTTTCATCAGACGAGAGGACATTTCTCCAAAAATAACAATCTTTGTCCCCATGTGCAGTTGCAAACCGTAGTCTCTCTTTTTTTTATGGCAGTTTTGGAGCAGTGGCTTCTTCTGGCCTTTCAGGTTTTGTCAATATAGGACTCGTTTTACTGTGGATGTAGATCTCTGTTTCCTTCAGTATCTTCACAAGGTCCTTTGCTGTTGTTCTGGGATTGATTTGCTTTTTTTGCACCAAAGTACGTTAATCTCTAGGAGATAGAACACGTCTCCTTCCTGAGCGGTATGACGGCTTTGTGGTCCCATGGTGTTTATACTTGCATACTATTGTTTGTACAGATGAACGTGGTACCTACAGGCGTTTGGATATTGCCCCCAAGGATGAATCAGACTTGTGGAATTCTACAATTCTTTTTCTGAGGTCTTGGCTGATTTCTTCTGATTTTCCCATGATGTCAAACAAAGAGGCACTGAGTTTGAAGGTCTGCCTTGAAATACATCCACAGGTACACCTCCAATTGAATCAAATGATGTCAATTAGCCTATCAGAAGCTTCTAAAGCCATATCATTTTCTGGAATTTTCCAAGCTGTTTAAAGCTACAGTCAACTTAGTGTATGTAAACTTCTGACCCACTGGAATTGTGATACAGTGAATTATAAGTGAAATAATCTTTCTGTAATCAATTGTTGTAAAATGTACTTGTCTTGCACAAAGTAGATGTTCTAACCGACTTGCCAAAACTATAGTTTGTTAACAAGACATTTGTGGAGTGGTTGAAAAACGAGTTTTAATCACTCCAACCTAAGTGTTTTTGGTAAACTTCCGACTTCAACTGTATATCAATTACAAGCAATATAGATAGCTCTATATGGTTAATATTTGCCATTTATTTCTGCTAGATCACATTTATCAATATAAGTGCTATTCATTAAAAACAAAATAAATAGATTTCTGGAGAAAACAAATCTATTATAAGACATGAATGGAGTAAATCATTTTTGTCTTGAACAAATATCAATGAAACAAGGTTTTTCATCAAGTTTATTGCTTTGAACTGAACAAATTGGAAGGACACATTTTACACACAGTATTTTATGGAAATGAGAAATGTACATATATATATATATATATATATATATATATATATATATATATATATATATATATATATACATAGATTCTATGGGTTATAGACCACTATAGACCTCTATATCTTTAGATTGTATGGGTTATAGACCACCACTATAGACCTCTATATATTTAGATTACATGGGTTATAGACCACCACTATAGACCTCTCTATAAATAGATTCTATGGGTTATAGACCACCATTACAGACCTCTATATATATATATATATATATATATAGATTGTATGGGTTATAGACCACCACTATAGACCTCTATATATTTAGATTACATGGGTTATAGACCACCACTATAGACCTCTCTATAAATAGATTCTATGGGTTATAGACCACCATTACAGACCTCTATATATATATATATATATATATATAGATTATATGGGTTATAGACCACCACTATATAACTCTTTATATTTAGATTCTATGGGTTATAGACCACCACTATGTTCCTCTATATAATTAGATTCTATGGGTTATAGACCACCACTATAGACCTCTCTATATATAGATTCTATGGGTTATAGACCACGGTAGACCTCTATATATTTTGATTCTATGGGTTATAGACCACCACTATAGACCTCTGTATATTTAGATTATATGGGTTATAGACCACCACTATAGACCTCTATATATTTAGATTATATGGGTTATATAGCACCACTATAGACCTCTACATATTTAGATTATATGGGTAATAGACCACCACTATAGACCTCTCTATAAATAGATTCTATGGGTTATAGACCACCATTATAGACCTCTATATATATATATATATATATATATATATATATATATATATATATATATATATATTCTATGGGTTATAGACCACCACTATATACCCCTATATATTTAGATTCTATGGGTTATAGACCACCACTATAGACCTCTATGCATATAGATTATATTGGTTATAGGCCACCACTATATACCTCTATATATTTAGATTATATGGGTTATAGACCACCACTATAGACCTCTATATATTTAGATTCTATGGGTTATAGACCACCACTATAGACCTCTATACATATAGATTATATGGGTAATAGACCACCACTATAGACCTCTATATATATAGATTCTATGGGTTATAGACCACGGTAGACCTCTATATATTTTGATTCTATGGGTTATAGACCACAGGTTGTGTAGCTCAGTTGGTAGAGCATGGTGCTTGTAATGCCAGGGTAGTGGGTTTGATTCCCGGGACCACCCATACGTAGAATGTATGCACACATGACTTTAAGTCGCTTTGGATAAAAGCGTCTGCTAATTGGCATATATTATATTATTATAGACCTCTATATATTTAGATTTTATGGCTTATAGACCACCACTATAGACCTCTATATATTTAGATTATATGGGTAATAGACCACCACTATAGACCTCTCTATAAATAGATTCTATGGGTTATAGACCACCATTATAGACCTCTATATATATATATATATATATATATATATATATATATAGATTCTATGGGTTATAGACCACCACTATATACCTCTATATATTTAGATGATATGGGTAATAGACCACCACTATTTACCTCTCTATAAATAGATTCTATGGGTTATAGACCACCATTATAGACCTCTATATATATATATATATAGATTCTATGGGTTATAGACCACCACTATATACCTCTATATATTTAGATTCTATGGGTTATAGACCACCACTACAGACATGTTTACATGTAGATTATATTGGTTATAGGCCACCACTATAGACCTCTATATATATATAGATTCTATGGGTTATAGACCACCACTACATACCTCTATATATTTACATTATATGGGTTATAGACCACCACTATAGACCTCTCTATATATAGATTCTATGGGTTATAGACCATTACTATAGACCACTATATATATAGATTCTATGGGTAATAGACCACCACTATAGACCTCTATATAATTAGATTCTATGGGTTATAGACCACCACTATAGACCTCTATATATATAGATTCTATGGGTTATAGACCACCACTATAGACCTTTTTATATTTAGATTCTAGGGGTTATAGATCACCACTGTAGAACTCTATATATATAGATTCTATGGGTTATAGACCACCACTATAGACATCTACATATATATATTCTATGGGTTATAGACCACCACGATAGACCTTTATATATATAGATTCTATGGGTTATAGACCACCACTATAGACCTCTATATATTTAGATTATATGGGTTAAAGACCACCACTATAGACATGTATATATATAGATTCTATGGGTTATAGACCACTATAGACCTCTATATATTTAGATTATATGGGTTATAGACCGCCACTATAGACCTCTATATATAGATTATATGGGTTAAAGACCACCACTATAGACATGTATATATATAGATTCTATGGGTTATAGACCACTATAGACCTCTATATATTTAGATTCTATGGGTTATAGACCACCACTATATACCTCTATATATTTAGATTATATGGGTTATAGACCACCACTATAGACCTCTCTATATATAGATTCTATGGGTTATAGACCATTACTATAGACCACTATATATATATATATATATATATATTCTATGGGTAATAGACCACCACTGTAGACCTCTATATATATAGATTCTATGGGTTATAGACCACTATAGACCTCTATATATAGATTATATGGGTTAAAGACCACCACTATAGACATGTATATATATAGATTCTATGGGTTATAGACCACTATAGACCTCTATATATTTAGATTCTAGGGGTTGTAGACCACCATTATAGACCTCTTTATATTTAGATTCTAGGGGTTGTAGACCACCATTATTGACCTCTATATATATATAGATTCTATGGGTTATAGACCACCACTATAGAAATCTATATATATATAGATTATATGGGTTCTAGACCACCACTATAGACCTCTATATATATAGATACTATGGGTTATAGACCACCACTATAGACCTCTACATATATAGATTCTAGGGGTTGTAGACCACCATTATAGACCTCTATATATTTAGATTCTATGGGTTATAGACCACCACTATAGACCTCTATATATATAGATTATATGGGTTATAGACCACCACTATATACCTCTATATATTTAGATGATATGGTTTATAGACCACCACTATAGAACTCTCTGTATATAGATTATATGGGTTATAGACCATTACTATAGACCCCTATATATATAGATTCTATGGGTAATAGACCACCACTATAGACCTCTATATATAGATTCTATGGGTTATAGACCACCATTATAGACCTCTATATAATTAGATTCTACGGGTTATAGACCACCACTATAGACCTCTATATATATAGATTCTATGGGTTATAGACCACCACTATATACCTCTATATATTTAGATTCTATGGGTTATAGACCACCACTATAGACATGTATATATATAGATTCTAGGGGTTATAGACCACAATAGACCTCTATATATTTTGATTCTATGGGTTATAGACCACCACTATAGACCTCTCTATATATAGATTCTATGGGTTATAGACCACCAATATAGACATGTATATATATATATATTCTATGGGTTATAGACCACAATAGACCTCTATATATTTAGATTCTATGGGTTATAGACCACCACTATAGACCTCTTTATATTTAGATTCTATGGGTTATAGACCACCACTATAGACATCTATATATTTAGATTCTATGGGTTATCGACCACCACTATAGACCTCTATATATTTAGATTCTATGGGTTATAGACAACCACTATAGACCTGTATATATTTAGATTATATTGGTTATAGACCACCACTATAGACCTCTATATATATAGATTCTATGGGTTATAGACCACCACTATAGACCTATATATATATAGATTATATGGGTTATAGACCACTATAGACCTCTATATATTTAGATTATATGGGTTATAGACCACCACTATAGACCTCTATATATTTAGATTCTATGGGTTATAGACCACCATTATAGACCTCTATATATATATATATATATAGATTCTATGGGTTATAGACCACCACTATATACCTCTATATATTTAGATTCTATGGGTTATAGACCACCACTATATACCTCTATATATTTAGATTATATGGGTTACAGACCACCACTATAGACATGTTTATATGTAGATTCTAGGGGTTATAGACCACCACTATAGACCTCTTTATATTTAGATTCTAGGGGTTATAGACCACGACTATAGACCTCTATATATAGATTATATGGGTTAAAGACCACCACTATAGACCTCTATCTATATATACATAGATTCTATGGGTTATAGACCACCACTATAGAAATATATATATATATAGATTCTATGGGTTATAGACCACCACTATAGACCTCTATATATAGATTATATGGGTTCAAGACCACCACTATAGACCTCTATATATTCAGATTCTATGGGTTATAGACCACCACTATAAACTTCGATATATATAGATTATATGGGTTATATACCACTATAGACTTCTATATCTTTAGATTCTATGGGTTATAGACCACCACTATAGACCTCTATATATTTAGATTATATGGGTTATAGACCACCACTATAGACCTCTATATATTTAGATTATATGGGTTATAGACCACCACTATAGAACTTTATATATTTAAATTCTATGGGTTATAGGCCACCACTATAGACCTATATATATATATATATATATATATATATATATATATATAGATTACATGGGTTATAGACCATTACTATAGACCCCTATATATATAGATTCTATGGGTAATAGACCACCACTATAGACCTCTCTATATATAGATTCTATGGGTTATAGACCACCATTATAGACCTCTATATAATTAGATTCTACGGGTTATAGACCACCACTATAGACCTCTATATATAGATTCTATGGGTTATAGACCACCACTATAGACCTCTATATATTTAGATTCTACGGGTTATAGACCACCACTATAGACCTCTCTATATATAGATTCTATGGGTTATAGACCACCACTATAGACCTCTATATATATAGATTCTATGGGTAATAGACCACCACTATAGACCTCTCTATATATAGATTCTATGGGTTATAGACCACCATTATAGACCTCTATATATTTAGATTCTATGGGTTATAGACCACCACTATAGACATGTATATATATATAGATTCTAGGGGTTATAGACCACAATAGACCTCTATATATTTTGATTCTATGGGTTATAGACCACCACTATAGACCTCTCTATATATAGATTCTATGGGTTATAGACCACCAATATAGACATGTATATATATATATTCTATGGGTTATAGACCACAATAGACCTCTATATATTTTGATTCTATGGGTTATAGACCACCACTATATACCGCTATATATTTAGATTATATGGGTTACAGACCACCACTATAGACATGTTTATATGTAGATTCTAGGGGTTATAGACCACCACTATAGACCTCTTTATATTTAGATTCTAGGGGTTATAGACCACGACTATAGACCTCTATATATAGATTCTAGGGGTCATAGACCACGACTATAGACCTCTATATATTTAGATTATATGGGTTATAGACCGCCACTATAGACCTCTGTATATAGATTATATGGGTTAAAGACCACCACTATAGACATGTATATATATAGATTCTATGGGTTATAGACCACTATAGACCTCTATATATTTAGATTCTAGGGGTTGTAGACCACCATTATAGACCTCTTTATATTTAGATTCTAGGGGTTGTAGACCACCATTATAGACCTCTATATATATATAGATTCTATGGGTTATAGACCACCACTATAGAAATCTATATATATAGATTATATGGGTTCTAGACCACCACTATAGACCTCTATATATATAGATACTATGGGTTATAGACCACCACTATAGACCTCTACATATATAGATTCTAGGGGTTGTAGACTACCATTATAGACCTCTATATATTTAGATTCTATGGGTTATAGACCACCACTATAGACCTCTATATATATAGATTATATGGGTTATAGACCACCACTATATACCTCTGTATATTTAGATGATATGGTTTATAGACCACCACTATAGAACTCTCTGTATATAGATTATATGGGTTATAGACCATTACTATAGACCCCTATATATATAGATTCTATGGGTAATAGACCACCACTATAGACCTCTCTATATATAGATTCTATGGGTTATAGACCACCATTATAGACCTCTATATAATTAGATTCTACGGGTTATAGACCACCACTATAGACATCTATATATATAGATTCTATGGGTTATAGACCACCACTATATACCTCTATATATTTAGATTCTATGGGTTATAGACCACCACTATAGACATGTATATATATAGATTCTAGGGGTTATAGACCACAATAGACCTCTATATATTTTGATTCTATGGGTTATAGACCACCACTATAGACCTCTCTATATATAGATTCTATGGGTTATAGACCACCAATATAGACATGTATATATATATATATATTCTATGGGTTATAGACCACAATATACCTCTATATATTTAGATTCTATGGGTTATAGACCACCACTATAGACCTCTTTATATTTAGATTCTATGGGTTATAGACCACCACTATAGACATCTATATATTTAGATTCTATGGGTTATCGACCACCACTATAGACCTCTATATATTTAGATTCTATGGGTTATAGACAACCACTATAGACCTCTATATATATAGATTCTATGGGTTATAGACCACCACTATAGACCTATATATATATAGATTATATGGGCTATAGACCACTATAGACCTCTATATATTTAGATTATATGGGTTATAGACCACCACTATAGACCTCTATATATTTAGATTCTATGGGTTATAGACCACCATTATAGACCTCTATATATATATATATATATATATATAGATTCTATGGGTTATAGACCACCACTATATACCTCTATATATTTAGATTCTATGGGTTATAGACCACCACTATATACCTCTATATATTTAGATTATATGGGTTACAGACCACCACTATAGACATGTTTATATGTAGATTCTAGGGGTTATAGACCACCACTATAGACCTCTTTATATTTAGATTCTAGGGGTTATAGACCACGACTATAGACCTCTATATATAGATTATATGGGTTAAAGACCACCACTATAGACCTCTATCTATATATACATAGATTCTATGGGTTATAGACCACCACTATAGAAATATATATATATATAGATTCTATGACCACCATTATAGACCTCTATATATATATATATATAGGGTTATAGACCACCACTATAGACCTCTATATATAGATTATATGGGTTCAAGACCACCACTATAGACCTCTATATATTCAGATTCTATGGGTTATAGACCACCACTATAAACCTCGATATATATAGATTATATGGGTTATATACCACTATAGACTTCTATATCTTTAGATT
Organism: Oncorhynchus keta; assembly: GCF_023373465.1. Classification (NCBI taxonomy): domain Eukaryota; kingdom Metazoa; phylum Chordata; class Actinopteri; order Salmoniformes; family Salmonidae; genus Oncorhynchus; species Oncorhynchus keta. Next base: position 85,586,991 of record NC_068439.1, on the reverse strand, counting down.
CTATGCGTTATAGACCACCACTATAGACCTCTATATATTTAGATTATATGGGTTATAGACCACCACTATAGACCTCTATATATTTAGATTATATGGGTTATAGACCACCACTATAGAACTTTATATATTTAAATTCTATGGGTTATAGGCCACCACTATAGACCTATATATATATATATATATATATATATAGATTACATGGGTTATAGACCATTACTATAGACCCCTATATATATAGATTCTATGGGTAATAGACCACCACTATAGACCTCTCTATATATAGATTCTATGGGTTATAGACCACCATTATAGACCTCTATATAATTAGATTAGACCTCTATATAATTAGATTCTACGGGTTATAGACCACCACTATAGGCCTCTATATATATAGATTCTATGGGTTATAGACCACCACTATAGACCTCTATATATTTAGATTCTATGGGTTATAGACCACCACTATAGACCTCTCTATATATAGATTCTATGGGTTATAGACCACCACTATAGACCTCTATATATATAGATTCTATGGGTAATAGACCACCACTATAGACCCTCTATATATAGATTCTATGGGTTATAGACCACCATTATAGACCTCTATATATTTAGATTCTATGGGTTATAGACCACCACTATAGACATGTATATATATATAGATTCTAGGGGTTATAGACCACAATAGACCTCTATATATTTTGATTCTATGGGTTATAGACCACCACTATAGACCTCTCTATATATAGATTCTATGGGTTATAGACCACCAATATAGACATGTATATATATATATTCTATGGGTTATAGACCACAATAGACCTCTATATATTTTGATTCTATGGGTTATAGACCACCACTATATACCTCTATATATTTAGATTATATGGGTTACAGACCACCACTATAGACATGTTTATATGTAGATTCTAGGGGTTATAGACCACCACTATAGACCTCTTTATATTTAGATTCTAGGGGTTATAGACCACGACTATAGACCTCTATATATAGATTATATGGGTTAAAGACCACCACTATAGACCTCTATCTATATATACATAGATTCTATGGGTTATAGACCACCACTATAGAAATATATATATATATAGATTCTATGGGTTATAGACCACCACTATAGACCTCTATATATAGATTATATGGGTTCAAGACCACCACTATAGACCTCTATATATTCAGATTCTATGGGTTATAGACCACCACTATAGACCTCTCTATATATAGATTCTATGGGTTATAGACCGCCAATATAGACATGTATATATATATATTCTATGGGTTATAGACCACAATAGACCTCTATATATTTTGATTCTATGGGTTATAGACCACCACTATAGACCTCTCTATATATAGATTCTATGGGTTATAGACCACCAATATAGACATGTATATATATATTCTATGGGTTATAGACCACAATAGACCTCTATATATTTTGATTCTATGGGTTATAGACCACCACTATAGACCTCTATATATTTAGATTCTATGGGTTATAGACCACCACTATAGACCTCTATATATTTTGATTCTATGGGTTATCGACCACCACTATAGACCTCTATATATTTAGATTCTATGGGTTATAGACAACCACTATAGACCTATATATATATAGATTATATGGGTTATAGACCACTATAGACCTATATATATTTAGATTCTATGGGTTATAGACCACCATTATAGACCTCTATATATATATATATATAGATTCTATGGGTTATAGACCACCACTATATACCTCTATATATTTAGATTATATGGGTTATAGACCAGGAGGGACGGATGGAGAGATGGAAGGAGAGACGGAGGGAGAGACGGAAGGAGAGACGGAGGGAGAGATGGAAGGAGAGACGGAGGGAGAGATGGAGGGAGAGATGGAAGGAGAGACGGAAGAAGAGACGGATGGAGAGATGGAAGGAGAGACGGAAGAAGAGACGGAAGGAGAGATGGAAGGAGAGATGGAGGGAGAGACGGAGGGAGAGACGGAAGGAGAGATGGAAGGAGAGACGGAAGGAGAGACGGAGGGGGAGATGGAGGGAGAGATGGAGGGAGAGATGGAAGGAGAGACGGAAGAAGAGACGGAAGGAGAGACGGAAGGAGAGATGGAGGGAGAGATGGAGGGAGAGATGGAGGGAGAGATGGAAGGAGAGATGGAAGGAGAGATGGAGGGAGAGACGGAGGGAGAGATGGAGGGAGAGATGGAGGGAGAGATGGAAGGAGAGATGGAAGGAGAGATGGAGGGAGAGATGGAGGGAGAGATGGAGGGAGAGATGGAGGGAGAGATGGAGGGAGAGATGGAGGGAGAGACGGAAGGAGAGATGGAGGGAGAGATGGAGGGAGAGATGGAGGGAGAGATGGAGGGAGAGATGGAAGGAGAGATGGAGGGAGAGATGGAGGGAGAGATGGAGGGAGAGACGGAGGGAGAGATGGAGGGAGAGATGGAGGGAGAGATGGAGGGAGAGACGGAAGGAGAGATGGAAGGAGAGACGGAAGGAGAGAAGGAGGGAGAGATGGAGGGAGAGATGGAGGGAGAGATGGAGGGAGAGATGGAGGAGAGACGGAAGGAGAGATGGAAGGAGAGACGGAAGGAGAGACGGAGGGAGAGATGGAAGGAGAGATGGAGGGAGAGACGGAGGGAGAGATGGAAGGAGAGACGGAGGGAGAGACGGAGGGAGAGATGGAAGGAGAGATGGAGGGAGAGATGGAGGGAGACGGAGGGAGAGACGGAAGGAGAGATGGAGGGAGAGATGGAGGGAGACGGAGGGAGAGACGGAAGGAGAGATGGAGGGAGAGACGGAAGGAGAGATGGAGGGAGAGATGGAGGGAGAGACGGAAGGAGAGACGGAGGGGAGATGGAGGGAGAGATGGAGGGAGAGACGGGAGGGAGAGATGGAGGGAGAGACGGAAGGAGAGATGGAGGGAGAGACGGAGGGAGAGATGGAGGGAGAGATGGAGGGAGAGATGGAAGGAGAGATGGAGGGAGAGATGGAAGGAGAGACGGAAGGAGAGATGGAGGGAGAGATGGAAGGAGAGACGGAGGGAGAGATGGAGGGAGAGATGGAAGGAGAGACGGAAGGAGAGATGGATGGAGAGATGGAGGGAGAGACGGAAGGAGAGATGGAGGGAGAGATGGAAGGAGAGATGGAGGAGAGATGGAAGGAGAGATGGAGGGAGAGACGGAAGGAGAGATGGAGGGAGAGATGGAAGGAGAGATGGAAGGAGAGATGGAGGGAGAGATGGAAGGAGAGACGGAGGGAGAGATGGAAGGAGAGACGGAGGGAGAGATGGAAGGAGAGACGGAGGGAGAGACGGAAGGAGAGATGGAGGGAGAGATGGAAGGAGAGACGGAGGGAGAGACGGAGGGAGAGATGGAGGGAGAGATGGAGGGAGAGACGGAGGGAGAGACGGAGGGAGACGGAGGGAGAGATGGAAGGAGAGACGGAAGGAGAGATGGAGGGAGAGACGGAAGGAGAGACGGAGGGAGAGATGGAGGGAGAGACAGAGAGAGACGGAGGGAGAGACGGAGGGAGACGGAGGGAGAGATGGAAGGAGAGATGTAAGGAGAGATGGAGGGAGAGACGGAAGGAGAGACGGAGGGAGAGATGGAAGGAGGACGGAGGGAGAGATGGAGGGAGAGATGGAGGGAGAGACGGAGGGAGAGATGGAGGGAGAGATGGAAGGAGAGACGGAAGGAGAGACGGAAGGAGAGATGGAAGGAGAGACGGAAGGAGAGATGGAGGGAGAGATGGAGGAGAGATGGAGGGAGAGATGGAAGGAGAGACGGAGGGAGAGATGGAGGGAGAGACGGAAGAAGAGACGGAGGGAGAGATGGAAGGAGAGATGGAAGGAGAGATGGAAGGAGAGATGGAAGGAGAGATGGAAGGAGAGATGGAAGGAGAGATGGAGGGAGAGACGGAAGGAGAGACGGAGGGAGAGATGGAAGGAGAGACAGAGGGCGACAGAGGGAGAGATGGCGAGAGACGGAGGGAGAGATGGAGGGAGACGGAGGGAGAGATGGAGGGAGAGATGGAAGGAGAGACGGAGGGAGAGACGGAAGGAGAGACGGAGGGAGAGATGGAAGGAGAGACGGAGGGAGAGATGGAGGGAGAGACGGAAGGAGAGATGGAGGGAGAGATGGAGGGAGAGATGGAAGGAGAGACGGAAGGAGAGATGGAAGGAGAGACGGAAGGAGAGATGGAGGGAGAGATGGAAGGAGAGACGGAAGGAGAGACGGAAGGAGAGATGGAAGGAGAGACGGAAGGAGAGACGGAGGGGGAGATGGAGGGAGAGATGGAGGAGAGATGGAAGGAGAGACGGAGGGAGAGATGGAGGGAGAGACGGAAGAGAGACGGAGGGAGAGATGGAAGGAGAGATGGAAGGAGAGATGGAAGGAGAGATGGAAGGAGAGATGGAAGGAGAGACGGAGGGAGAGATGGAAGGAGAGATGGAGGGAGAGACGGAGGGAGAGACGGAAGGAGAGATGGAGGGAGACGGAGGGAGAGATGGAGGGAAACGGAGGGAGAGATGGAAGGAGAAATGGAAGGAGAGATGGAAGGAGAGATGGAGGGAGAGACGGAGGGAGAGATGGAAGGAGAGATGGAGGGAGAAAACAGGTGCTGGTTTTATTCGTTTTTCCTTCTAAAGGAAAGCAGAGATCCTATCCTGCAGAGAGGGGGAGAGGGGGAGAGGGGGAGAGGGAGAGAGGGGGAGTTGAGGTACTGACTACCCCTTGCTGGTGACTGAGTGGGAAGTCTTAAACAGGTCAGCCTTAGGTTTGTGTGTGTGTACCAGTGTGTGTGTCTACCAGTGTGTGTGTGTGTGTGTGTACCAGTTTGTGCGTGTATGTACCAGTGTGTGTGTGTACCAGTGTGTGTGTGTGTGTGTGTACCAGTGTGTGTGTACCAGTATGTGTGTGTGTGTACCAGTTTGTGTGTGTATGTACCAGTGTGTGTGTGTGTGTGTGTGTACCAGTGTGTGTGTGTGTGTATGTACCAGTGTGTGTGTACCAGTGTGTGTGTGTGTGTGTGTGTGTGTGTGTACCAGTGTGTGTGTGTGTGTGTGTGTGTGTGTACCAGTGTGTGTGTGTGCCAGTATGTGTGTGTACCAGTGTGTGTGTGTGTGTGTGTGTACCAGTGTGTGTGTACCAGTGTGTGTGTGTGTGTACCAGTGTGTGTTTGTGCCAGTGTGTGTACCAGTATGTGTTTGTGCCAGTGTGTGTGTGTGCCAGTGTGTGTGTGTACCACTGTGTGTGTATACCAGTGTGTGTGTGTACCAGTGTGTGTGTACCAGTGTGTGTTTGTGTCAGTGTGTGTACCAGTGTGTGTGTGTACCAGTGTGTGTGTACCAGTGTGTGTTTGTGTCAGTGTGTGTACCAGTGTGTGTGTACCAGTGTGTGTGTACCAGTGTGTGTGTGTGCCAGTGTGTGTGTGTGCCAGTGTGTGTGTACCACTGTGTGTGTATACCCGTGTGTGTGTACCAGTGTGTGTGTACCAGTGTGTGTGTACCAGTGTGTGTGTACCAGTGTGTGTGTACCAGTGTGTGTGTGCCAGTGTGTGTGTGTACCAGTGTGTGTGTACCACTGTGTGTGTACCAGTGTGTGTTCCATAGTTTCCTGTGATTAGTGGTGTAATGAGCTGCTAAAAGGCCCGTGGGTTACAACTGTGTTTTAATTAAGCTCAAAGTGTTCCCGCATCTCTCTCTCTCACACACACACACACACACACACACACACACACACACACACACACACACACAGCCTAACGAGCTCAGTTCATCACGGAAAGGCGTCTATGTGAAAATAACAACAATCCTAAAAGCTGCTAAACAGTTGTAACACACTTCTGGGCCCCGATCCAGACACACACTAACCCTTCTGGGCCCGATCCAGACACACACTAACCCTTCTGGGCCCCGGTCCAGACACACACTAACCCTTCTGGGCCCCGGTCCAGACACACACTAACCCTTCTGGGCCCGATCCAGACACACACTAACCCTTCTGGGCCCCGGTCCAGACACACACTAACCCTTCTGGGCCCCGATCCAGACACACACTAACCCTTCTGGGCCCCGGTCCAGACACACACTAACCCTTCTGGGCCCGATCCAGACACACACTAACCCTTCTGGGCCCGATCCAGACACACACTAACCCTTCTGGGCCCCGGTCCAGACACACACTAACCCTTCTGGGCCCCGGTCCAGACACACACTACCCCTTCTGGGCCCGATCCAGACACACACTAACACTTCTGGGCCCAGTCCAGAGATGGAAGGAGAGATGGAGGGAGACACTAACCCTTCTGGGCCCGATCCAGACACACACTAACCCTTCTGGGCCCGATCCAGACACACACTAACCCTTCTGGGCCCGATCCAGACACACACTACCCCTTCTGGGCCCGATCCAGACACACACTACCCCTTCTGGGCCCCGATCCAAACACACACTAACCCTTCTGGGCCCGATCCAGACACACACTAACCCTTCTGGGCCCGATCCAGACACACACTACCCCTTCTGGGCCCGATCCAGACACACTACCCCTTCTGGGCCCCGGTCCAGACACACACTAACCCTTCTGGGCCCCGGTCCAGACACACACTAACCCTTCTGGGCCCGATCCAGACACACACTAACCCTTCTGGGCCCCGGTCCAGACACAAACTAACCCTTCTGGGCCCGATCCAGACACACACTAACCCTTCTGGGCCCGATCCAGACACACACTACCCCTTCTGGGCCCGATCCAGACACACACTAACCCTTCTGGGCCCCGATCCAGACACACACTAACCCTTCTGGGCCCTGGTCCAGACACACACTAACCCTTCTGGTCCCAGTCCAGACACACACTAACCCGTCTGGGCCCGGTCCAGACACAAACTAACCCTTCTGGGCCCCGGTCCAGACACACACTAACCCTTCTGGGCCCCGATCCAGACACACACTAACCCTTCTGGGCCCCGGTCCAGACACACACTAACCCTTCTGGGCCCAGTCCAGACACACACTAACCCTTCTGGGCCCAGTCCAGACACACACTAACCCTTCTGGGCCCAGTCCAGACACACACTAACCCTTCTGGGCCCGGTCCAGACACACACTAACCCTTCTGGGCCCCGGTCCAGACACACACTAACCCTTCTGGGCCCGATCCAGACACAAACTAACCCTTCTGGGCCCCGGTCCAGACACACACTAACCCTTCTGGGCCCCGGTCCAGACACACACTAACCCTTCTGGGCCCGATCCAGACACACACTAACCCTTCTGGGCCCCGGTCCAGACACACACTAACCCTTCTGGGCCCCGGTCCAGACACACACTAACCCTTCTGGGCCCCGGTCCAGACACACTAACCCTGCTGGGCCCCGGTCCAGACACACACTAACCCTTCTGGGCCCAGTCCAGACACACACTAACCCTTCTGGGCCCAGTCCAGACACACACTAACCCTTCTGGGCCCAGTCCAGACACACACTAACCCTTCTGGGCCCAGTCCAGACACACACTAACCCTTCTGGGCCCAGTCCAGACACACACTAACCCTTCTGGGCCCAGTCCAGACACACACTAACCCTTCAGGGCCCAGTCCAGACACACACACTAACCCTTCTGGGCCCGATCCAGACACAAACTAACCCTTCTGGGCCCCGGTCCAGACACACTAACCCTTCTGGGCCCCGGTCCAGACACACACTAACCCTTCTGGGCCCGATCCAGACACACACTAACCCTTCTGGGCCCCGGTCCAGACACACTAACCCTTCTGGGCCCCGGTCCAGACACACACTAACCCTTCTGGGCCCCGGTCCAGACACACACTAACCCTGCTGGGCCCCGGTCCAGACACACACTAACCCTTCTGGGCCCAGTCCAGACACACACTAACCCTTCTGGGCCCGGTCCAGACACACACTAACCCTTCTGGGCCCAGTCCAGACACACACTAACCCTTCAGGGCCCAGTCCAGACACACACACTAACCCTTCTGGGCCCAGTCCAGACACACACTAACCCTTCTGGGCCCAGTCAAGACACACACTAACCCTTCTGTGCCCAGTCCAGACACACACTAACCCTGCTGGGCCCCAGTCCAGACACACACTAACCCTTCTGGGCCCCGGTCCAGACACACACTAACCCTTCTGGGCCCAGTCCAGACACACACTAACCCTTCTGGGCCCGGTCCAGACACAAACTAACCCTTCTGGGCCCAGTCCAGACACACACTAACCCTTCTGGGCCCGGCCCAGACACACACTAACCCTTCTGGTCCCAGTCCAGACACACACTAACCCGTCTGGGCCCGGTCAAGACACACACTAACCCTTCTGGGCCCCGGTCCAGACACACACTATCCCTTCTGGGCCCGGTCCAGACACCCACTAACCCTTCTGGGCCCAGTCCAGACACACACTAACCCTTCTGGGCCCCGTTCAAGACACACACTAACCCTTCTGGGCCCCGGTCCAGACACACACTATCCCTTCTGGGCCCGGTCCAGACACACACTAACCCTTCTGGGCCCCAGTCCAGACACACACTAACCCATCTGGGCCCAGTCCAGACACACACTAACCCTTCTGGGCCCGGTCCAGACACAAACTAACCCTTCTGGGCCCAGTCCAGACACACACTAACCCTTCTGGGCCCCGGTCCAGACACAAACTAACCCTTCTGGGCCCGGTCCAGTCACACACTAACCCTTCTGGGCCCGGTCCAGACACACACTAACCCTTCTGGGCCCCGGTCCAGACACACACTAACCCTTCTGGGCCCCGGTCCAGACACACACTAACCCTTCTGGGCCCGGTCCAGACACACACTAACCCTTCTGGGCCCCGGTCCAGACACACACTATCCCTTCTGGGCCCGGTCCAGACACACACTAACCCTTCTGGGCCCCGGTCCAGACACACACTAACCCATCTGGGCCCAGTCCAGACACACACTAACCCTTCTGGGCCCGGTCCAGACACAAACTAACCCTTCTGGGCCCAGTCCAGACACACACTAACCCTTCTGGGCCCGGTCCAGACACAAACTAACCCTTCTGGGCCCGGTCCAGTCACACACTAACCCTTCTGGGCCCGGTCCAGTCACAAACTAACCCTTCTGGGCCCGGTCCAGACACACACTAACCCTTCTGGGCCCGGTCCAGTCACACACTAACCCTTCTGGGCCCGGTCCAGACACACACTAACCCTTCTGGGCCCGGTCCAGTCACACACTAACCCTTCTGGGCCCGGTCCAGACACACACTAACCCTTCTGGGCCCGGTCCAGACACACACTAACCCTTCTGGGCCCGGTCCAGTCACACACTAACCCTTCTGGGCCCCGGTCCAGACACACACTAACCCTTCTGGGCCCAGTCCAGACACACACTAACCCTTCTGGGCCCAGTCCAGACACACACTAACCCTGCTGGGCCCCGGTCCAGACACACACTAACCCTTCTGGGCCCGGTCCAGACACACACTAACCCTTCTGGGCCCGGTCCAGACACACACTAACCCTTCTGGGCCCGGTCCAGACACAAACTAACCCTTCTGGGCCCAGTCCAGAAACACACTAACCCTTCTGGGCCCGGTCCAGACACAAACTAACCCTTCTGGGCCCGGTCCAGTCACACACTAACCCTTCTGGGCCCGGTCCAGTCACAAACTAACCCTTCTGGGCCCGGTCCAGACACACACTAACCCTTCTGGGCCTGGTCCAGTCACACACTAACCCTTCTGGGCCCGGTCCAGACACACACTAACCCTTCTGGGCCCGGTCCAGTCACACACTAACCCTTCTGGGCCCGGTCCAGACACACACTAACCCTTCTGGGCCCGGTCCAGACACACACTAACCCTTCTGGGCCCGGTCCAGTCACACACTAACCCTTCTGGGCCCCGGTCCAGACACACACTAACCCTTCTGGGCCCAGTCCAGACACACACTAACCCTTCTGGGCCCAGTCCAGACACACACTAACCCTTCTGGGCCCGGTCCAGACACACTAACCCTTCTGGGCCCGGTCCAGTCACACACTAACCCTTCTGGGCCCCGGTCCAGACACACACTAACCCTTCTGGGCCCAGTCCAGACACACACTAACCCTTCTGGGCCCGGTCCAGACACACACTAACCCTTCTGGGCCCGGTCCAGACACACACTAACCCTTCTGGGCCCGGTCCAGACACACACTAACCCTTCTGGGCCCGGTCCAGACACACACTAACCCTTCTGGGCCCCGGTCCAGACACACACTAACCCTTCTGGGCCCGGTCCAGACACACACTAACCCTTCTGGGCCCGGTCCAGACACACACTAACCCTTCTGGGCCCGGTCCAGACACACACTAACCCTTCTGGGCCCGGTCCAGACACACACTAACCCTTCTGGGCCCGGTCCAGACACACACTAACCCTTCTGGGCCCGGTCCAGACACACACTAACCCTGGCACACGTGCCTCTTAAAACACACAACAACAGGTTATTTAAATCTCTCAGATGTGGACTTTTATTTTCTCTGTTTTGGGACTGGAACTGTTAATCAAAGAGGCGGTTTGGTTAAAACGAAGTGAGGTCGGTGAGAGCGTCTGGTCCCCCCCCCCATGCTGTTTAGCGTGGATTGAAGGGATGCTGTTTTATTACCGTTGTTAGAGAATGTGTGTTTTATCGCCAATTAAACTATTTTAGACATTAAACAGGTCGGAGCTCAACATCTGATACATTTTACACTGATCCTCTATATCTGGGTCTGAGGCTGGATCACATCACATGTACGACAATACAGAAGACTTTCCAATCAGATGTTCTTTATCTCCAACAGCGTATCACGGTCTCATTTCAGATGTTTCACATAAATACTCTCTCTGCCCACAAGAATTATATATTTATCAGATTCTCTTCTCCAGATCAACTTCCGGTTAGTGAGTGTAAACTTTTTCCTTCTTCTGTACTAGGATCCCCGTGGGAATTGAACCCACAACCCTGGTGTTGCAAGTGCCGTGCTCCACCAACTGACCCCCATACATACTCTCTCCAACAACGTATCACGGTCTCACTTGTGGTTTCAGATGGGGGGGGGGATAAACGTGTATTAAGTGAAAGTAAACTTACATGTTTGATGGTTAAGTGTAGGAATTCATTCAGAGTGGTTAAGTTAAAAGAGAAGTTGACCTGAAATCCAACATTTCCAAACGTTTGCCTTATTCCACACAGGGGCCCTTATCCCACACAGGGGCCCTTATCCCACACAGGGGCCCTTATCCCACACAGGGGCCCTTATCCCACACAGGGGCCCTTATTCCACACAGGGGCCCTTATCCCACACAGGGGCCCTTATCCCACACAGGGGCCCTTATCCCACACAGGGGCCCTTATCCCACACAGGGGCCCTTATTCCACACAGGGGCCCTTATCCCACACAGGGGCCCTTCTCCCACACAGGGGCCCTTATCCCACACAGGGGCCCTTATCCCACACAGGGGCCCTTATTCCACACAGGGGCCTTAAGTTTGCCATCTCCCACACAGGGGCCTTAACATGCACATGCATACACACACCAATAGATGGATAAATGTGTGTGTGTGTGTGTGTGTTGTGTGTGTGTGTGTGCGAGGTGTGTGCGAGGTGTGTGTGTGTGTGTGTGTGTGTGTGTGTGTGTGTGTGTGTGTGTGTGTGTGTGTGTGTGTGTGTGTGTGTGTGTGTGTGTGTGTGTGTGTGTGTGTGTGTGTGTGTTTGTGCATGGTGCATGTGTGTGTGACACCACCCCAGGGTAAATGTGTTTCTGATCATGTGTGTCTTCCTCTTCTCCTCATAACAGACTCACACCTGGAATAACACACTCAGGGCCGACCGGGGGGGTGACCACTTTATGAATGGAGGAGAAAAGCAGGTCATATAGTGCATAACTGTTCCAG
>NC_068439.1:85432536-85570036 GCF_023373465.1 Oncorhynchus keta | reverse complement strand
TCACAGATGAAAGATCTGCGTTCCATCGCTCATCTGAAGTCATTCTAATTCTCCGGTTGGAACGTTATTCAAGATATATGTAAACAACATTCTAAAGATTGATTCAGCACATCGTTTGACATGTTTCTACTGACTGTTACAAAACGTTTGGACATTTCGTCACGTTATAGTGGACGCGCTTTGTGACTTTGGAATTGTTTACCAAACGCGCTAACCAAAGTAGCTATTTGGACATAAATAACGGACATTTTTGAACAAATCAAGCATTTATTGTGGACCTGGGATTTCTAGGACTGCATTCTGATGAAGTTCCTCAAAAGGTAAGGAAACATTTATCATGTATTTTCTGGTTTCTGTTGACTCCAACATGGAGGCTAATTTGGCTACTGTTCTGAGCGCCGTCTCAGATTATTGCATGGGTTGCTTTTTCCGTAAACTTTTTTAAAAATCTGACACAGCGGTTTTATTAAGGAGAGGTATATCTATAATTCCATGTGTATAACTTGTATTATCATCTACATTTATGATGAGTATTTCTGTTGAAACAATGTGGCTATAAAAAAAATCACTTGATGTTTTTGGAACTAGTGAATCTAACGCGCCAATGTAAACTCAGATGTTTTTATATGAACTTTATCAAACAAAACATGCATGTATTGTGTAACATGAAGTCCTATGAGTGTCATCTGATGAAGATCATTCAAGGTTAGTGATTCCTTTTATCTTTATTTATGCTTTTTGTGAAGGCTATATTTTGCTGGAAAATGGCTGTGCTTATTGTGGTTTGGTGGAGATCTAACATAATCGTTTGTAGTACTTCACTGAAAAGCCTATTTGAAATCGGACACTTTGGTGGGATTAACAATGAGAATAGCTTAAAATTATACAAGACACATGTATGTTTTAGGATTTGTAATTATGAGATTTCTGTGGTTTGAATTTGGCATCATATCGATCCCGATATCGGGATTGCAGCCATAACAGGTTTCAACCTCAAACATGCACACTAGTCAAACAAACAATCCCGCACAAAGAGCAGGCGGGCCTACTGGTAAATAAAGCCTTACTAATCAGCCAACACAAAACAGGTGAAACTAATAAACATAAAGGGGGAAAAGGATAAGTTGCAGCTAGTAGGCTGGTGACGACGAGCGCCGAGCGCCACCCAAACAGGACGGGGAGCCTCCTTCGGTAGGAGTCGTGACAAGTTCCCTTAACCTGTCTAGGACACAGGTATTCTGCCAGACCAGTGACTCAAATAGCTGCCATTCGGTCCCACATCTCACACTAGTGGCTTCATTCCACGTTCTACTGACTGTTGACATCTAGTGGAAGGCGTAGGAAGTGTGAACAGATCCATATCTTATTTGATGAGTTGAAAATCAACCAGCCCCAGAATTTCCACTTCCTGTTTGGAAGTTTGCCTGCCCTATGAGTTCTGTTATACTCACAGACATACAGTGGGGCAAAAAAAGTATTTAGTCAGCCACCAATTGTGCAAGTTCTCCCACTTAAAAAGATGAGAGAGGCCTGTAATTTTCATCAAAAGAAACAAAGAGAAATAAAGAGATCTTCTGTTGAACCTGACAATTAATCTTAATGGTTGTACAGTCGTCTCAAATAAAACTGTGAAGGACCTCGGCGTTACTCTGGACCCTGATCTCTCTTTTGAAGAACATATCAAGACCATTTCAAGGACAGCTTTTTTCCATCTACGTAACATTGCAAAAATCAGAAACGTTCTGTCCAAAAATGATGCAGAAAAATGAATCCATGCTTTTGTCACTTCTAGGTTAGACGACTGCAATGCTCTACTTTCCGGCTACCCGGATAAAGCACTAAATAAACTTCAGTTAGTGCTAAATACGGCTGCTAGAATCCTGACTAGAACCAAAAAATGTGATCATATTACTCCAGTGCTAGCCTCTCTACACTGGCTTCCTGTCAAAGCAAGGGCTGATTCCAAGGTTTTACTGCTAACCTACAAAGCATTACATGGGCTTGCTCCGACCTATCTCTCTGATTTGGTCCTGCCGTACATACCTACACGTACGCTACGGTCACAAGACGCAGGCCTCCTAATTGTCCCTAGAATTTCTAAGCAAACAGCTGGAGGCAGGGCTTTTTCCTATAGAGCTCCATTTTTATGGAACGGTCTGCCTACCCATGTCAGAGACGCAAACTTGGTCTCAACCTTTAAGTCTTTACTGAAGACTTATCTCTTCAGTGGGTCATATGATTGAGTGTAGTCTGGCCCAGGAGTGGGAAGGTGAACGGAAAGGCTCTGGAGCAACGAACCGCCCTTGCTGTCTCTGCATGGCCGGTTCTCCTCTTTCCACTGGGATTCTCTGCCTCTAACCCTGTTACGGGGGCTGAGTCACTGGCTTGTGCCATGGCGGAGATCTTTGTGGGCTATACTCAGCCTTGTCTCAGGATGGTAAGTTGGTGGTTGAAGATATCCCTCTAGTGGTGTGGGGGCTGTGCTTTGGCAAAGTGGGTGGGGTTCCTGTTTGGCCCTGTCCGGGGGGTGTCCTCGGATGGGGCCAGAGTGTCTCCTGACCCCTCCTGTCTCAGCCTCCAGTATTTATGCTGCAGTAGTTTATGTGTCGGGGGGCTAGGGTCAGTTTGTTATATCTGGAGTACCTCTCCTGTCCTATTCGGTGTCCTGTGTGAATCTAAGTGTGCATTCTCTAATTCTCTCCTTCTCTCTTTCTTTCTCTCTCTTGGAGGACCTGAGCCCTAGGACCATGCCCCAGGACTACCTGACATGATGACTAATTACTGTCCCCATTCCACCTGACCGTGCTGCTGCTCCAGTTTCAACTGTTCTGCCTTATTATTATTCAACCATGCTGGTCATTTATGAACATTTGAACATCTTGCCCATGTTCTGTTATAATCTCCACCCGGCACAGCCAGAAGTGGACTGGCAACTCCACAGAGTCTGGTTCCTTTCTAGGTTTCTTCCTAGGTTTTGACCTTTCTAGTGAGTTTTTCCTAGCCACCGTGCTTCTACACCTGCATTGCTTGCTGTTTGGGGTTTTAGGCTGGGTTTCTGTACAGCACTTTGAGATATCAGCTGATGTACGAAAGGGCTATGTAAATACATTTGATTTGATTTGATCATAGGTACACTTCAACTATGACAGACAAAATGAGAAAAAAAATCCAGAAAATCACATTGTAGGATTTTTAATGAATTTATTTGCAAATTATGGTGGAAAATAAGTATTTGGTCTTCTACAAACAAGCAAGATTTCTGGCTCTCACAGACCTGTAACTTCTTCTTTAAAGGGCTCCTCTGTCCTCCACTCATTACCTGTGTTAATGGCACCTGTTTGAACTTGTTATCAGTATAAAAGACACCTGTCCACAACCTCAAACAGTCACACTCCAAACCCCACTATGGCCAAGACCAAATAGCTGTCAAAGGACACCAGAAACAAAATTGTAGACCTGCACCAGGCTGGGAAGACTGAATGTGCAATAGGTAAGCAGCTTGGTTTGAAGAAATCAACTGTGGGAGCAATTATTAGGAAATGGAAGACATACAAGACCACTGATAATCTCCCTCGATCTGGGGCTCCACACAAGATCTCACCACGTGGGGTCAAAATGATCACAAGAACGGTGAGCAAAAATCCCAGAACCACACGGGGGGACCTAGTGAATGACCTGCAGAGAGCTGGGACCAAAGTAACAAAGCCTACCATCAGTAACATACTACGCCGCCAGGGACTCAAATCCTGCAGTGCCAGACGTGTCCCCCTTAAGCCAGTACATGTCCAGGCCCGTCTGAAGTTTGCTAGAGAGCATTTGGATGATCCAGAAGAAAATTGGGAGAATGTCATATGGTCATATGAAACCAAAATAGAACTTTTTGGTAAAAACTCAACTCGTTGTGTTTGGAGGACAAAGAATGCTGAGTTGCATCCAAATAACACCACACCTACTGTGAAGCATGGGGGTGGAAACATCATGCTTTGGGGCTGTTTTTCTGCAAAGAGACCAGGACGACTGATCAGTGTAAAGGAAAGAATGAATGGGGCCATGTATCGTGAGATTTTGAGTGAAAACCTCCTTCCATCAGCAAGGGCATTGAAGATGAAACGTGGCTGGGTCTTTCAGCATGACAATGATCCCAAACACACCGCCCGGGCAACGAAGGAGTGGCTTCGTAAGAAGCATTTCAAGGTCCTGGAGTGGGCCTAGCCAGTCTCCAGATCTAAACCCCATAGAAAATCTTTGGAGGGAGTTGAAAGTCCGTGTTGCCCAGCAACAGCCCCAAAACATCACTGCTCTAGAGGAGATCTGCATGGAGGAATTGGCCAAAATACCAGCAACAGTGTGTGAAAACCTTGTGAAGACTTACAGAAAACGTTTGACCTCTGTCATTGCCAACAAAGGGTACATAACAAAGTATTGAGATAAACTTTTGTTATTGACCAAATACTTATTTTCCACCATAATTTGCAAATAAATAAATTAAAAATCCTACAATGTGATTTTCTGTTTTTTCTTTTGTTGTTTTTTGTCTGTCTTAGTTGAAGTGTACCTATGATGAAAATTACAGGCCTCTCTCATCTTTTTAAGTGGGAGAACTTGCACAATTGGTGGCTGACAAAATACTTTTTTGCCCTACTGTAATTCAAACAGTTTTGGAAACTTCAGAGTTTTTCTATCCAATAGTAATAATAATATGCATATATTAGCATCTGGGACAGAGTAGGAAGCAGTTCACTATGGGCAGGTTAAGAACCAGCGTTTCTTTAATTATATGTAAAATGTATATCTTTCGTCAAAGTTTATGATGAGTATTTCTGTTATATGACGGGACTCAGTAATTACTCCAGATATTTTGGTGGCATTTCTGAACAAGACGCCAATGTAAACCGAGATTTGTGGATATAAATATGCATATTATCGAACAAAACATAAATGAATTGTGTAACATGATGTCATATGAGTGTCATCTGATGAAGATTATCAAAGGTTTTTGATTAATTTATCTCTAATTCTGCTTTTGTGACTATCTTTGGCTGGGGAGAATGGCTGTGTGTTTTTTTGGATTTGGTGGTGATCTAACATAAATATATATGTTCTGTTTTTCGCTGTAAAACATTTTAAAAATCCGACACGATGGGTAGATTGTTTATCTTTCATTTGCTGTATGGACTTGTTAACATATCCTCTTTGTGACAGGGATTTCAACAGAACATCCTCAATCTGACATGGAATTCAATAGAACATCCTCGTTCTGAAAGAGAATTCAATAGATCATCCTCAATCTGACATGGAATTCAATAGAACATCCTCGTTCTGACAGAGAATTCAATAACACATACTCATTCTGACAAAGAAATCAACAGGGCATCCTTGTTCTGATGGAATTTAATAGAACATCCTTGTTCTGATGGAATTTAATAGAACATCCTCGTTCTGATGGAATTTAATAGAACATCCTTGTTCTGATGGAATTTAATAGAACATCCTTGTTCTGATGGAATTTAATAGAACATCCTTGTTCTGATGGAATTTAATAGAACATCCTTGTTCTGATGGAATTTAATAGAACATCCTCATTCTGATGGAATTTAATAGAACATCCTTGTTCTGATGGAATTTAATAGAACATCCTCGTTCTGATGGAATTTAATAGAACATCCTTGTTCTGATGGAATTTAATAGAACATCCTCGTTCTGACAGGGAGTTCAAGAACACATCTTCATTCTGACAGAGAATTCTACAGAGCATCCTTCTTCTGAAAGGGAATTCAATAACACATCCTCATTCTGACATGGAATTAAATCGACCATCCCCGTTCTAACAGGTAAGGGAATACCCCCCTGAAATGGACAAAAATGAATGGGAACATATTGCCATTGGACGAAACATATACACAATCGCAAGGTATTTAAAGTTCAGAGCTCTAGGTCTGACGGTTCTTTAATAGTTCGAGCGAGGGTAAGTATTGCAGGCTCTGTGTGTCTGTAAGACCCACACTGTGTCACTCCATCCTTGCTGTGTGTGTGTGTGAGCCTTTCTTGGAAATCTGATGGGAGAAATGACGGATTTACAGTTCATGAGGGTTACCTTATCACACATATGAAGGTTTGAAAGATAATTCAACAGAGCATCGCTGTTCTGACAGGGAATTCAATAACACATCCTCATTCTGACGGGGAATTCAATAAATCATCCTCGTTCTGACAGAGAATTCATAATATATAATAATATAATATAATATAATATATGCCATTTAGCAGACGCTTTATCCAAAGCGACTTACAATGTGCATACATTCTAATGGGTGGTCCCGGGAATCGAACCCACTACCCTGGCGTTACAAGCGCCATGCTCTACCAACTGAGCTACAGAAGGACCAACTGGAGGGATCAGGTCCTACGAATTCACTAGAACATCCCCTTCCTGACAGGGAATTAAATAGAACTTCCTTGTTCTGACATGGAAGTCAATAGAACATCCTCGTTCTGACAGAGATTTCATGTTTGAATTCTCCACCAGCTACTCACATTACTTCAAGTCATCACTGTCAGAATGGATAAAAAATGTGTATCCTCTGTTTTTAACTTGTTTTTCTGGATCAGTTTGAAGCAGTATGGTAGAGAGAGAAATGTAAAGAAAGATGAGGGATTCAAATTTACAAAGATTTAGAAAGGTGGACAAAAATTGAGAAAGATATATGGAGAAAGATGAGAGTGAAAAATTTTGAAAGTTGGAGAGCTAAGTTAAAAGATCAAGAAAGATGACAGATAAAAATGGAGAAAGATGAGAGATACATTTGGAGAAATATGGAGAAAGATGAAATATTGTGAAAGATGAAAGAGAAATGTTGAGATATGGAGAAATATGAGAGAACAATTTGGAGAAAGATAGAGACAGATTGAGAGAGAAAAACAAAAAAAGATGACAGAAAAATGGTGAAAGATTGAGAAACGTGGAGTAAGATGAGAGAGAAATATGGAGAAATTATGAAAGTTGAGAGCGATATATGGACAAAGATGAGATAGAAAAATGGAGAGATATGGTGAAAGATGGAGACATTTTTTTAAAGATGGGAGAAATATGGAGAGCTGGAGAAAAATGAGGGAAATATGAATAAATATTAGCACCATCGATTTCAGTAATCCACTTGTTCAACATACAGACAAAGGAATCCAAAAAGCTATCGCAAAACTTTGTTAAAACAAGTCAAACTATATTTCTTTTTAATCCTCAGGTACCCTAAAATGTAATTAAACTATAATATGTCATATGTAAAGAAGTATGTTCAATAGAAAAGTCAAATTAGCAAATGTCCTCTTTGTCGCGCACCCACAGACAGATTTCCAACTGTGAGTCCCTGTACCAAAACTCAAAATTCTTCCTAGTTTTGGAAGAAACAAGCCTGAAACCTTGAACAAAGACTGGTGGCATCTAGTGGAAATCATAGGAATTGCAATCTGGGAGCTGGAATTGCATAAGCTCCATAGCTTTCCATTGTAAGAGCAGGGGATCTCGAAAAAAAATTCTGGTTGGTTTTTCTTTGGATTTTCTCCAACCGTATCAATTGTGTTATAGTCTCATACATAATTTTAACAGTTCTACACACTTCAGAGTGTTTGCTATCCAATGCTGCCAATTACATGCATTTCCTGGCTTCTGGGCCTGAGTAACTGGCAGTTTACTTTGGGCAAGTCAGTCAGGCGGAAATTCTGATAAAAGGACCCTAGCCCTAACAAGCTTTTAGAGTGTGACATCTTTTTAGTTCTGTGATTTATGTGTGTGTGAATACATCTGAAGTGAATAGTACGCTCCTCAACATTATATCAGAGAGTTCTAGAACTCTATTCAACATTTTATCCCAGTGTTCTAGAACTCTACACTCTGAAAAAATGGTTCCAAAAGGGTTCTTCGGCTGTCCCCATAGCAGAACCCTTTTTTGGTTCAAGGTAATCAAATCAAATGTATTTATATAGCCCTTCGTACATCAACTGATATCTCAAAGTGCTGTACAGAAACCCAGCCTAAAACCCCAAACAGCAAGCAATGCAGGTGTAGAAGCACGGTGGCTAGGAAAAACTCCCTAGAAAGGTCAAAACCTAGGAAGAAACCTAGAAAGGAACCAGACTCTGTGGGGTGGCCAGTCCTCTTCTGGCTGTGCCGGGTGGAGATTATAACAGAACATGGCCAAGATGTTCAAATGTTCATAAATGACCAGCATGTTCGAATAATAATAAGGTAGAACAGTTGAAACTGGAGCTGCAGCACAGTCAGGTGGACTGGGGACAGCAAGGAGTCATCATGTCAGGTAGTCCTGGGCATGGTCCTAGGGATCAGGTCCTACGAAAGAGAGAAAGAAAGAGAGAATTAGAGAGAGCATATGTGGGGTGGCCAGTCCTCTTCTGGCTGTGCCGGGTGGAGATTATAACAGAACATGGCCAAGATGTTCAAATGTTCATAAATGACCAGCATGGTCGAATAATAATAAGGCAGAACAGTTGAAACTGGAGCAGCAGCACGGCCAGGTGGACTGGGGACAGCTAGGAGTCATCATGTCAGGTAGTCCTGGAGCATGGTCCTAGGGCTCAGGTCCTCCTCCGAGAGAGAGAAATTTAGAGAGAATTAGAGAAGGAACATTTAGATTCACACAGGACACCGAATAGGACAGGAGAAGTAATCCAGATATAACAAACTGACCCCAGCCCCCCGACACATAAACAACTGCAGCATAAATACTGGAGGCTGAGACAGGAGGGGTCAGGAGACACTGTGGCCCCATTCGAGGACACCCCCGGACAGGGCAAAACAGGAAGGATATAACCCCACCCACTTTGCCAAAGCACAGCCCCCACACCACTAGAGGGATATCTTCAACCACCAACTTACCATCCTGAGAAAAGGCTGAGATCTCCACCACGGCACAACCCAAGGGGGGGGCGCCAACCCAGACAGGATGATCACATCATTGAATCAACCCACTCAGGTGACGCACCCCCTCCAGGGACGGCATGAGAGAGCCCCAGTGAGCCAGTGACTCATTTTTGGACAGAAAGTTTCTGATTTTTGCAATGTTACGTAGATGGAAAAAAGCTGTCCTTGAAATGGTCTTGATATGTTCTTCAAAAGAGAGATCAGGGTCAACCATTAAGATTAATTGTCAGATTCAACAGAAGATCTCTTTGTTTCTTGGGACCTAGAACAAGCATCTGTTTTGTCCGAGTTTAAAAATAGAAAGTTTGCAGCCATCCACTTCCTTATGTCTGAAACACATGCTTCTAGCAAGGGCAATTTTGGGGCTTCACCATGTTTCATTGAAATGTACAGCTGTGTGTCATCCGCATAGCAGTGAAAGTTAACATTATGTTTTCGAATAACATACCCAAGAGGTAAAATATATAGTGAAAACAATAGTGGTCCTAAAACGGAACCTTGAGGAACACCGAAATTTACAGTTGATTTGTCAGAGGACAAACCATTCACAGAGACAAACTGGTATCTTTCCGACAGATAAGATCTAAACCAGGCCAGAACTTGTCCGTGTAGACCAATTTGTGTTTCCAATCTCTCCAAAAGAATGTGGTGATCGATGGTATCAAAAGCAGCACTAAGGTCTAGGAGCACGAGGACAGATGCAGAGCCTCAGTCCGATCCCATTAAAATGTAATTTACCACCTTCACAAGTGCCGTCTCAGTGCTATGATGGGGTCTAAAACCAGACTGAAGCATTTCGTATACATTGTTTGTCTTCAGGAAGGCAGTGAGTTGCTGCGCAACAGCCTTTTCTAAAAATGTTGAGAGGAATGGAAGATTCGATATAGGCCGATAGTTTTTTATATTTTCTGGGTCAAGGTTTGGCTTTTTCAAGAGAGGCGTTATTACTACCACTTTTAGTGAGTTTGGTACACATCCGGTGGATAGAGAGCCGTTAATTATGTTCAACATAGGAGGGCCAAGCACAGGAAGCAGCTCTTTCAGTAGTTTAGTTGGAATAGGGTCCAGTATGCAGCTTGAAGGTTTAGAGGCCATGATTATTTTCATCATTGTGTCAAGAGATCTAGTACTAAAACACTTGAGCGTCTCTCTTGATCCTAGGTCCTGGCAGAGTTGTGCAGACTCAGGACAACTGAGCGTAAAGGGTTCTACATGGAAATCAAAATGGTTCTACCTTGAACCAAGAAGAGTTCTTGAAAGTGTTTTCATATGTGGAAAGCTAAATAACCCTTTTAGGGTCTAGATAGCACCTTTTTCTGTCTGACTGTACTCAACATTCTACCACAGCATTCTAGAAATTTACTCAACAATATAAAACAGTGTTCTAGAACTATATTCAACATTCTATCACAGAATTCTAGAAATATACTCAACATTCTATGAAAGAGAACTTCAGGGAGGGTCAGAGGCCATAACAAGAGGACCAACAGACATCATGAAAAACTACGTCTCTCACTCTCTCCATCTCTCATATGATGAGGGGATTTCTGATGGAACTTTGAGTTTTATTTCATGGAGTTTCCGTCGTTAAAGAATCTGTTCAGAATTACCCTGGCCCTCTGCAACTCGCCCCTCTCTTCCCCTTCCTCCCTCTCTCACTCCACCTCTCTCTCCATAGTTTTTTTCTTGTGTTTTTTTTGTCCACAGAACTCTGAAATAAAGGGGTAATAAAACATAAGAATTTTAATCAGCCCTTTAAAAAGTACTTTCTCATTTGCCTTCCAGAGAAGGTTTTTACACCCCTCCCTCCTCTCTCTCCCTCTTCTCCTTTACTCTTCTCCCTCCACTCCCTCCCTCCCTCCTCTCCCTCCCTCTTCTACTCCTCTCCCTCTTTTCCCTCCCTCGCTCTTCTCCCTCCCTCTCCCTCCCTCCTCTCTCTCCTCTACCTCTTCTCCCTCGCTCCTCTCCCTCCCTCTTCTCCCTCCCTCTTCTCCCTCCCTCTTCTCCCTCCCTCTTCTCCCTCTTTTCCTTCTTCTACCTCCCTCTTCTCCTTCCCTCTTCTCCCTCCCTCTCCCCCCCTCCTCTCTCTCCTCTACCTCTTCTCCCTCCCTTCCTCCCGCTTCTCCCTCCCTCCTCTCCCTCCTTCCTCTCCCTCCCTCTCCTCCCTCTTCCCCCTCTCTCTTCTCCCTCCTTCCTCTCCCTTCCTCTTCTCCCTCCTTCCTCTTTCATATTATACCATTGTATCATATTATATCATTATAACATGTCAAATTATATCATTATATCACTATATCATATTATTAACATGGTATATTATATCATTATATCATATTATTATTTTATAACCTGATAAATGATATCATTATATCATATTATTATTATTTTAACATGTTATATTATATCATTATATCATTATAACATGTTATGTTATCATATTATATCACTATAACATGGTATATTATATCATATTATCATTATAACATTTCATATTATATCATATTATTATTATTATAACATGTTATATTATATCATATTATTAGTATAACATGTTATATTATATCATATTATTATTATAACATGTTATATTATATCATATTATTAGTATAACATGTTATATTAAATCATATTATTATTAGAACATGTTATATTATATCATATTATTATTATAACATGTTATATTATATCATATTATTATTAGAACATGTTATATTATATCATATTATTATTATAACATGTTATATTATATCATATTATTATTATAACATGTTATATTATATCATATTATTATTATAACATGTTATATTAAATCATATTATTAGTATAACATGTAATATTATATCATATTATTAGTATAACATGTTATATTATATCATATTATTATTATAACATGTTATATTAAATCATATTATTATTATAACATGTTATATTAAATCATATTATTATTATAACATGTTATATTATATCATATTATTATTAGAACATGTTATATTTATCATTATATCATATTATTATTAGAACATGTTATATTATATCATATTATTATTATAACATGTTATATTATATCATATTATTATTATAACATGTTATATTATATCATATTATTATTAGAACATGTTATATTATATCATATTATTATTAGAACATGTTATATTATATCATATTATTATTATAACATGTTATATTATATCATTATATCATATTATTATTATAACATGTTATATTAAATCATATTATTATTATAACATGTTATATTATATCATATTATTATTATAACATGTTATATTTATCATTATATCATATTATTATTAGAACATGTTATATTATATCATTATATCATATTATTATTATAACATGTTATATTATATCATATTATTATTATAACATGTTATATTATATCATATTATTATTATAACATGTTATATTATATCATATTATTATTATAACATGTTATATTTATCATTATATCATATTATTATTATAACATGTTATATTATATCATTATATCATATTATTATTATAACATGTTATATTATATCATATTATTATTATAACATGTTATATTATATCATATTATTATTATAACATGTTATATTATATCATATTATTATTATAACATGTTATATTATATCATATTATTATTATAACATGTTATATTATATCATATTATTATTATAACATGTTATATTATATCATATTATTATTATAACATGTTATATTATATCATATTATTATTATAACATGTTATATTATATCATATTATTATTATAACATGTTATATTATATCATTATATCATATTATTATTATAACATGTTATATTATATCATATTATTATTATAACATGTTATATTATATCATATTATTAGTATAACATGTTATATTATATCATATTATTATTATAACATGTTATATTATATCATATTATTATTATAACATGTTACATTATATCATATTATTATTATAACATGTTATATTATATCATATTATTAGTATAACATGTTATATTATATCATATTATTATTATAACATGTTATATTATATAATATTATTATTATAACATGTTAAATTATATCATATTATTATTATAACATGTTATATTATATCATATTATTTTTATAATATGTTATATTATATCATATTATTATTATAACATGTTATATTATATCATTATATCATATTATTATTATAACATGTTATATTATATCATATTATTATTATAACATGTTACATTATATCATATTATTATTATAACATGTTATATTATATCATATTATTAGTATAACATGTTATATTATATCATATTATTATTATAACATGTTATATTATATCATATTATTATTATAACATGTTATATTATATCATTATATCATTTATTATTATAACATGTTATATTATATCATATTATTATAACATGTTATATTATATCATATTATTATTATAACATGTTATATTATATCATATTATTAGTATAACATGTTATATTATATCATATTATTATTATAACATGTTATATTATATCATATTATTATTATAACATGTTACATTATATCATTATATCATATTATTATTATAACATGTTATATTATATCATATTATTATTATAACATGTTATATTATATCATATTATTAGTATAACATGTTATATTATATCATATTATTATTAGAACATGTTATATTATATCATATTATTAGTATAACATGTTATATTATATCATATTATTATTAGAACATGTTATATTATATCATATTATTATTATAACATGTTATATTATATCATATTATTAGTATAACATGTTATATTATATCATATTATTATTAGAACATGTTATATTATATCATATTATTAGTATAACATGTTATATTATATCATATTATTAGTATAACATGTTATATTAAATCATATTATTATTATAACATGTTATATTATATCATATTATTATTATAACATGTTATATTATATCATATTATTAGTATAACATGTTATATTATATCATATTATTATTATAACATGTTACATTATATCATTATATCATATTATTATTATAACATGTTATATTATATCATATTATTATTATAACATGTTATATTATATCATATTATTAGTATAACATGTTATATTATATCATATTATTATTATAACATGTTATATTATATCATATTATTATTATAACATGTTATATTATATCATATTATTATTATAACATGTTATATTTATCATTATATCATATTATTATTATAACATGTTATATTATATCATATTATTATTATAACATGTTATATTATATCATATTATTATTATAACATGTTATATTATATCATTATATTATATTATTATTATAATTATTATATATATATTTATCATTATATCATATTATTATTATAACATGTTATATTATATCATATTATTATTATAACATGTTATATTATATCATATTATTATTATAACATGTTATATTATATCATATTATTATTATAACATGTTATATTATATCATATTATTATTATAACATGTTATATTATATCATATTATTATTATAATGTTATGTTATATTATATCATATTATTATTATAACATGTTATATTATATCATATTATTATTATAACATGTTATATTATATCATATTATTATTATAACATGTTATATTATATCATATTATTATTATAACATGTTATATTATATCATATTATTATTATAACATGTTATATTATATATTATATCATATTATTATTATAACATGTTATATTATATCATATTATTATTATAACATGTTATATTATATCATATTATTATTAGAACATGTTATATTATATCATATTATTATTATAACATGTTATATTATATTATATCATATTATTATTATAACATGTTTATATTATATCATTATATCATATTATTATTATAACATGTTATATTATATCATATTATTATTATAACATGTTATATTATATCATATTATTATTATAACATGTTATATTATATCATATTATTATTATAACATGTTATATTATATCATATTATTATTATAACATGTTATATTATATCATATTATTATTATAACATGTTATATTATATCATATTATTATTATAACATGTTATATTATATCATATTATTATTATAACATGTTATATTATATCATATTATTATTATAACATGTTATAATATTATATCATATTATTATTATAACATGTTATATTATATCATATTATTATTATAATATGTTATATTATATCATATTATTATTATAACATGTTATATTATATCATTATATCATATTATTATTATAACATGTTATATTATATCATATTATTATTATAACATGTTATATTATATCATATTATTATTATAACATGTTATATTATATCATATTATTATTATAACATGTTATATTATATCATATTATTATTATAACATGTTATATTATATCATATTATTATTATAACATGTTATATTATATCATTATATCATATTATTATTATAACATGTTATATTATATCATATTATTATTATAACATGTTATATTATATCATATTATTAGTATAACATGTTATATTATATCATATTATTATTATAACATGTTATATTATATCATATATTATTATTATAATCATATTATTATTATATATATTATATCATATTATTATTATAACATATTATTATTATAACATGTTATATTATATCATATTATTATTATAACATGTTATATTATATCATATTATTATTATAACATGTTATATTATATCATATTATTATTATAACATGTTATATTATATCATATTATTATTATAACATGTTATATTATATCATATTATTATTATAACATGTTATATTATATCATATTATTATTATAACATGTTATATTATATCATATTATTAGTATAACATGTTATATTATATCATATTATTATTATAACATGTTATATTATATCATATTATTATTATAACATGTTATATTATATCATATTATTATTATAACATGTTATATTATATCATATTATTATTATAACATGTTATATTATATCATATTATTATTATAACATGTTATATTATATCATATTATTAGTATAACATGTTATATTATATCATATTATTATTATAACATGTTACATTATATCATTATATCATATTATTATTATAACATGTTATATTATATCATATTATTATTATAACATGTTATATTATATCATATTATTAGTATAACATGTTATATTATATCATATTATTATTATAACATGTTATATTATATCATATTATTATTATAACATGTTATATTATATCATATTATTATTATAACATGTTATATTTATCATTATATCATATTATTATTATAACATGTTATATTATATCATATTATTATTATAACATGTTATATTATATCATATTATTATTATAACATGTTATATTATATCATTATATCATATTATTATTATAACATGTTATATTATATCATTATATCATATTATTATTATAACATGTTATATTATATCATTATATCATATTATTATTATAACATGTTATAATATATCATTATATCATATTATTATTATAACATGTTATATTATATCATATTATTATTATAACATATTATATTATATCATATTATTATTATAACATGTTATATTATATCATTATATCATATTATCATATTATTATTATAACATGTTATATTTATCATTATATCATATTATCATATTATTATTATAACATGTTATATTATATCATATTATTATTATAACATGTTATATTATATCATATTATTATTATAACATGTTATATTATATCATATTATTATTATAACATGTTATATTTATCATTATATCATATTATTATTATAACATGTTATATTATATCATTATATCATATTATTATTATAACATGTTATATTATATCATTATATCATATTATTATTATAACATGTTATATTATATCATGTTATATATATCATTATATCATATTATCATATTATTATTATAACATGTTATAATATATCATTATATCATATTATTATTATAACATGTTATATTATATCATATTATTATTATAACATATTATATTATATCATATTATTATTATAACATGTTATATTATATCATTATATCATTATATCATATTATTATTATAACATGTTATATTATATCATATTATTATTATAACATGTTATATTATATCATATTATTATTATAACATGTTATATTATATCATATTATTATTATAACATGTTATATTATATCATATTATTATTATAACATGTTATATTATATCATATTATCATATTATTATTATATCATGTTATATTATATCATATTATCATATTATTATTATAACATGTTATATTTATCATTATATCATATTATTTCCAGCTCCATCAGTCCATTTAATGTATAACAGTAGAATATTAATACACCAATAATCCACATTAAAACAAAGTGAAAAACATTTAGAAACATCAGAATGAGCAATGCCAGAGCCTGGAATATACGGTACATAGGATGAACCAGAATACACTACATACATATGAAGTGGACAGCAGTAGTTATATAGGATGAACCATGACTAGAATACAGTATATACATATGAAGTGGACAGCAGTAGTTATATAGGATGAACCAGAATACACTACATACATATGAAGTGGACAGCAGTAGTTATATAGGATGAACCATGACCAGAATACAGTACATTTGAAATGGGTAAAACAGTACGTAAACGTTATTGAAGTAACCAGTGCTCCATGACTATATGTACATAGGGCAGCAGTCTCTAAGGTGCAGGGCAGAGTACAGGGCAGTAGCTGGCTAGTGACAGGGTCTAAGATGTATTGCAGGGTACTAGGCGGAGGTTGGCTAGTGACAGGGTCTAAGATGCATTGCAGGGTACTAGGCGGAGGTTGGCTAGTGACAGGGTCTAAGATGCATTGCAGGGTACTAGGCGGAGGTTGGCTAGTGACAGGGTCTAAGATGCATTGCAGGGTACTAGGCGGAGGTTGGCTAGTGACAGGGTCTAAGATGCATTGCAGGGTACTAGGCGGAGGTTGGCTAGTGACAGGGTCTAAGATGCATTGCAGGGTACTAGGCGGAGGTTGGCTAGTGACAGGGTCTAAGATGTATTGCAGGGTACTAGGTGGAGGTTGGCTAGTGACAGGGTCTAAGATGTATTGCAGGGTACTAGGCGGAGGTTGGCTAGTGACAGGGTCTAAGATGCATTGCAGGGTACTAGGCGGAGGTTGGCTAGTGACAGGGTCTAAGATGCATTGCAGGGTACTAGGCGGAGGTTGGCTAGTGACAGGGTCTAAGATGCATTGCAGGGTACTAGGCGGAGGTTGGCTAGTGACAGGGTCTAAGATGTATTGCAGGGTACTAGGTGGAGGTTGGCTAGTGACAGGGTCTAAGATGCATTGCAGGGTACTAGGCGGAGGCTGGCTAGTGACAGGGTCTAAGATGTATTGCAGGGTACTAGGCGGAGGTTGGCTAGTGACAGGGTCTAAGATGCATTGCAGGGTACTAGGCGGAGGTTGGCTAGTGACAGGGTCTAAGATGTATTGCAGGGTACTAGGCGGAGGTTGGCTAGTGACAGGGTCTAAGATGTATTGCAGGGTACTAGGCGGAGGTTGGCTAGTGACAGGGTCTAAGATGCATTGCAGGGTACTAGGCGGAGGCTGGCTAGTGACAGGGTCTAAGATGTATTGCAGGGTAGGGCTATATACAGGGTATTACGGTACAGAGTCAATGTGGAGGCTATATACAGGGTATTACGGTACAGAGTCAATGTTGAGGCTATATACAGGGTATTACGGTACAGAGTCAATGTGGAGGCTATATACAGGGGGTACCGGTACAGAGTCAATGTGGAGGGTATATACAGGGGGTACCGGTACAGAGTCAATGTGGAGGCTATATACAGGGTATTACGGTACAGAGTCAATGTGGAGGCTATATACAGGGTATTACGGTACAGAGTCAATGTGGAGGCTATATACAGGGTATTACGGTACAGAGTCAATGTTGAGGCTATATACAGGGTATTACGGTACAGAGTCAATGTGGAGGCTATATACAGGGGGTACCGGTACAGAGTCAATGTGGAGGGTATATACAGGGGGTACCGGTACAGAGTCAATGTGGAGGCTATATACAGGGGGTACCGGTACAGAGTCAATGTGGAGGCTATATACAGGGGGTACCGGTACAGAGTCAATGTGGAGGCTATATACATGGTGTTACGGTACAGAGTCAATGTGGAGGCTATATACAGGGTATTACGGTACAGAGTCAATGTGGAGGCTATATACAGGGGGTACCGGTACCAAGTCAATGTGCGGGGGTACGGGTTAGTTGAGGTAATTTGTACATGTTGGTAGGGGTGAAGTGACTACACATAGATAATAAACAGCGAGTAGCAGCAGTGTAAAAACAAATGGAGGGGGGTCAATGTAAATAGTCTGGTGGCCATTTGATTAATTGTTCAGCAGTCTTATGGCTTGGGGGTAGAATCTGATAAGGAGCCTTTTGGTCCTAGACTTTGCGTTCCGGTACCGCTTGTCATGCGGTAGAAGAGAAAACAGTCTGACTGGGTGTCTGGAGTCTTTGATAATTTTATGGGCTTTCCTCTGACTTCGCCTATTATACAGGTCCTGGATGGCAGGAAGCTTAGCCCCAGTGATGTACTGGGCCGAAAGGCATTATCCTCTGTAGCGCCTTACGGTCAGATGCCGAGCAGTTGTCATACCAGGTGGTGATGCAACCGGTCAGGATGTTCTCGATGGTGCAGCTGTAGAAGTTTTTGAGGATTTGGGGACCCATGCCAAATCTTTTTAGTCTCTTGAGAGGGCAAAGGTTTTGTCATGCCCTCTTCACGACTGTCTTGGTGTGTTTGGACCATGATAGTTAGTTGGTGATATGAACACCAAGGAACTTGACACTCTCGACCCACTCCACTACAGCCCAGTCGATGTTAATGGGGCCCTGTTCGGCCTGCCTTTTCCTGTAGTCCACGATCAGCTCCTTAGTCTTGCTCACATTGAGGGAGAGGTTGTTGTCCTGGCAGCACACTGCCAGTTCTCTGACCTCCTCCTTGTAGGCTGTCTCGTCATTGTCAGTGATCAAGCCTACCACTGTTGTGTTGTCAGCAAACTTAATGATGGTGTTGGAGTCGGGTTTGGCCACGCAGTCATGGGTGAACAGGGAGTACAGGAGGGGACTAATGCACCTGTACTGTCTCTGCCTTCTAAATGGTAGTGGGGTGAACAGGCCGTAGCTCAGGAGTGCGGTGTGCGAGTTCATTAGAACGTGTGTTGAAGAGGTCGTTCCCATAGCAACGATTAAAACATTCCCTAACCAGAAACCATGGATTGATGGCAGCATTCGCGTGAAACTGAAAGCGCGAACCACTGCTTTTAATCAGGGCAAGGTATCTGGTAACATGACCGAATACAAACAGTGCAGCTATTCCCTCCGCAAGGCTATCAAACAAGCTAAGCGTCAGTACAGAGACAAAGTAGAATCTCAATTCAACGGCTCAGACACAAGAGGCATGTGGCAGGGTCTACAGTCAATCACGGACTACAGGAAGAAATCCAGCCTCGTCACGGACCAGGATGTCTTGCTCCCAGGCAGACTAATTAACTTTTTTGCCCGCTGCAACGGAAACGTGCGGTCTCTCCTTCACTGCAGCCGAGGTGAGTAAGACATTTAAACGTGTTAACTCTCGCAAGGCTGCAGGCCCAGACGGCATCCCCAGCCGCGTCCTCAGAGCATGCGCAGACCAGCTGGCCGGTGTGTTTACGGACATATTCAATCAATCCCTATACCAGTCTGTTGTTCCCACATGCTTCAAGAGGGCCACCATTGTTCCTGTTCCCAAGAAAACTAAGGTAACTGAGCTAAACGACTACCGCCCCGTAGCACTCACTTCCGTCATCATGAAGTGCTTTGAGAGACTAGTCAAGGACCATATCACCTCCACCCTACCTGACACCCTAGACCCACT
Organism: Oncorhynchus keta; assembly: GCF_023373465.1. Taxonomy (NCBI): domain Eukaryota; kingdom Metazoa; phylum Chordata; class Actinopteri; order Salmoniformes; family Salmonidae; genus Oncorhynchus; species Oncorhynchus keta. Next base: position 85,549,119 of record NC_068439.1, on the reverse strand, counting down.
CCAATTTGCTTACCACCCAAATAGGTCCACAGACGATGCAATCTCAACCACACTGCACACTGCCCTAACCCATCTGGACAAGAGGAATACCTATGTGAGAATGCTGTTCATCGACTACAGCTCGGCATTCAACACCATAGTATCCTCCAAGCTCGTCATCAAGCTCGAGACCCTGGGTCTCGACCCCGCCCTGTGCAACTGGGTACTGGACTTCCTGACGGGCCGCCCCCAGGTGGTGAGGGTAGGCAACAACATCTCCTCCCCGCTGATCCTCAACACGGGGGCCCCACAAGGGTGCGTTCTGAGCCCTCTCCTGTACTCCCTGTTCACCCACGACTGCGTGGCCACGCACGCCTCCAACTCAATCATCAAGTTTGCGGACGACACAACAGTGGTAGGCTTGATTACCAACAACGACGAGACGGCCTACAGGGAGGAGGTGAGGGCCCTCGGAGTGTGGTGTCAGGAAAATAACTTCACACTCAACGTCAACAAAACTAAGGAGATGATTGTGGACTTCAGGAAACAGCAGAGGGAACACCTCCCTATCCACATCGATGGAACAGTAGTGGAGAGGGTAGCAAGTTGTAAGTTCCTCGGCATACACATCACAGACAAACTGAATTGGTCCACTCACACAGACAGCATCGTGAAGAAGGCGCAGCAGCGCCTCTTCAACCTCAGGAGGCTGAAGAAATTCGGCTTGTCACCAAAAGCACTCACAAACTTCTACAGATGCACAATCGAGAGCATCCTGGCGGGCTGTATCACCCGCCTGGTACGGCAACTGCTCCGCCCTCAACCGTAAGGCTCTCCAGAGGGTAGTGAGGTCTGCACAACGCATCACCGGGGGCAAACTACCTGCCCTCCAGGACACCTACACCACCCGATGTTACAGGAAGGCCATAAAGATCATCAAGGACAACAACCACCCGAGCCACTGCCTGTTCACCCCGCTATCATCCAGAAGGCGAGGTCAGTACAGGTGCATCAAAGCTGGGACCAAGAGACTGAAAAACAGCTTCTATCTCAAGGCCATCAGACTGTTAAACAGCCACCACTAACATTGAGTGGCTGCTGCCAACACACTGACATTGACACTGACTCAACTCCAGCCACTTTAATAATGGGAATTGATGGGAAATTATGTAAATATATCACTAGCCACTTTAAACAATGCTACCTTATATAATGTTACTTACCCTACATTATTCTTCTCATATGCATACGTATATACTGTACTCTATATCATCGACTGCATCCTTATGTAATACATGTATCACTAGCACCTTTAACTATGCCACTTTGTTTACATACCCATCTAATATGTATATACTGTACTCAATACCATCTACTGTATCTTGCCTATGCTGCTCTGTACCATCACTCATTCATATATCCTTATGTACATATTCTTTATCCCCTTACACTGTGTATAAGACAGTAGTTTTGGAATTGTTAGTTAGATTACTTGTTGGTTATTACTGCATTGTCGGAACTAGAAGCACAAGCATTTCGCTACACTCGCATTAACATCTGCTAACCATGTGTATGTGACAAATAAAATTTGATTTGATTTGATTTGAGGCTGAGATCCTTGATGATCTTTTTGGACTTCCTGTTACACCAGGTGCTGTCGATGTCCTGGAGGGCAGGCAGCGTCCCCTGGTGGTGCGTTGGGCTGACCATATCACCCTCTGGAGAGCTCTGCATTTGCGGATGGTGCAATCACCAAACCAGACAGTGATGCTGTCACTATTGCTGGCACTATTGCACCTTCCTCACCTGACAGAAAATGAATGAAAATAGTGGTCCTTCTGTGGCTCAGTTGGTAGAGCATGGTGCTTGTAACGCCAGGGTAGTGGGTTCGATTCCCGGGACCACCCATACGTAGAATGTATGCACACATGACTGTAAGTCGCTTTGGATAAAAGCGTCAGCTAAATGGCATATATTATTATTATTATTATTAATGAGAGAGAGAGATAGAGATAAGGAATGAGAGAGAGAGAGAGAGAGGGAGAGAGAGAGAGAGAGAGAGAGAGAGAGAATAGGAGAGAGAGAGGGAATAAGAGAGAGAGGGAGGGAGAGAGAGGGAAAATAGAAGGAGTGAGGGAATAAGAGAGAGAGAAGGAGGGAGGTGTGAAACTAAGGTTGGCTATAAACCTGTTGTGAGTCAGCCTAGGAAAGGGAGAAGAGAGGAAGGGTGGAGGAGGGGTGGCGGGTGTGTAATTGAGAGTGTGAGTTTTTTAATGATGGTAGATCTCTGCAGGTAACTTCCTTTCCCTCCCCTGCCTCCTCTCCCTTCTCCCTCTCCTGCCCCGGTGTGGGTAAGGCCATCTGGAGAGAGTAAACAGCAGATTAGCACATTAGCACGAGCATAATTTCCACTATACATTAGCACTAGCAGCATTACCACTATACACTAGCACTAGCAGCATTACCACAATACATTAGCACTAGCAGCATTACCGCTATACATTAGCACTGGCAACATTACCACTATACATTAGCACTAGCAGCATTACCACAATACATTAGCACTAGCAGCATTACCGCTATACATTAGCACTGGCAACATTACCACTATACATTAGCACTAGCAGCATTACCACTATACACTAGCAGCATTACCGCTATACATTAGCACTGGCAAAATTACCACTATACATTAGCACTAGCAGCATTACCACAATACATTAGCACTAGCAGCATTACCACTGTACAATGGCCCTAGCAACATTATCACTATACATTAGCACTAGCAGAGACACTGGAATACCACTGAACTGTAATACAACATATATGAGGGTCCAAAACATTATGAACACCTGCTCTTTCTATGACAGACTCAGTGGTGGAATAAGTACCCAAAAGCCATATTTGGAGTAAAAATAAAAGATACCTTACTGGGAAATAACTCAAGTAAAAATTAAAGTCACCTATTAGAATACTACTTGAGTAAAATTCTTAAGTATTTATAGGCACGTTGGCCAATAGAACAGATGGTAGTGGAGGATTACTCACTCACCTACGAATTCTCAGAAGTCTGCCCGACGAATGTACAGAACGGGGGAGGAGATGGCTGACATTTTATAGTCTCGTAACCAATTGTTCTATTGTGTGTGATTTAAGGCATTTTTTGTAAACTTATTTTGTAGAGACTATTTCTGACACCGTCTGTTATGATCGAAAAGAGCTTCTAGATATCAGAACAGCAATTACTCACCTTGTACTGGACAAAGATTTTTTTCTTCAACAGGTCGGATGCGAAGGATTTACTTTAGTCACCCGACGAAGCCCAAATCCCTGTCATTGGCAGGAGAAAGAGACAGAGGGACAAAGGTCCGGGTGCCTTGTAAGGATCCAACAGCGATCGGCCTCTACCATCGGTCCTATTAGCGTACAATCATCATCATCAAACTAGACAAGATATGATCACGAATATTGTATCAAAAGGACATTCAAAACTGTAATATCTTATGTGGCACCAAGTCGTGGCTGAACGATGACATGAATAACATACAGCTTGCGGGGTTGCACTGCGACGGCAAGATAGAACAGCCGCCTCCGGTAAGATAAGGGGTGGAGGTCTGTGAATATTTGTAAACAACATCTGGTGCACAAAATCTAATATTAAAGAAGTCTCAAGGTTTTGCTCGCCTGAGGTAGAGAATCTCATGATAAGCTGTAGACCACACTATTTACCAAGAGAGTTTTCATCTATATTTTTCATAGCTGTCTATTTACCACCACAAACCGATGCTGACCACGCTCAATGAGCTGCATAGGGCCATAAGCAAACAGGAAAACGCTCATACTGAGGCGGCGCTCCTAGTGGCAGGGTACTTTAATGCAGGGAAACTTAAATCAGTGCATGTTAAATGTGCAACCAGAGGGAAAAAACTCTAGACCACCTTTACTCCACAGACAGAAACACATACAAAGCTTGTCCTCGCCCTCCATTTGGCAAAGCTGACCATAATTATATCCTCCTGATTCCTGCTTACAAGCAAAAACTAAAGTAGGAAGAACCAGTGGTTTCGGGCCAATAAAGAAGTGGTCAGATGACACAGATGCTAAGCTACAGGACTGTTTTGCTAGCAAAGACTGGAATATGTTACTGGCTTCATCAATAAGTGCAGCGATGACGTCGTCCCCACAGCGACTGTATGTACATACCCCAACCAGAAGCCATGGATTACAGGCAACATCTGCACTGAGCTGAAGGCTAGAGCTGCTACTTTCAAGGAACGGGACTCTAACCCGGAAGCTTATAAGAAATCACCCTATTGACCCGGGCCTACAAGACAAGCGAAATGACTTCTATGCTCACTTCGAAGCAAGCAACACTGAAGCATGCATGAGAGCATCAACTGTTCATTGCGACTGTGTGATCACGCTCTACATAGTGGATGAGTGTAGGACCTTTGAACAGGTCAACATTTACAAGGCCAAACGGATTACAAGGACGTGTACTCCGAGCATGCGCTGACCAACTGGCAAGTGTCTTCACTGACATTTTCAACCTGTCCCTGAGTTTGTAATACCAAGATGTTTCAAGCAGATCCCCATAGTCCCTGTGCCCATGAACACTAAGGTAACCTGCCTAAATAACTACCGACCGTAGCCATGAAGTGCTTTGATAGGCTGGTCATGGCTCACATCATCAACACTATTATCCCAGAAACCTTAGACCCACTCCAATTTCACATACTGCCCCAACAGATCCACAGATGATGCAATCTCTATTGCACTCCACACTGCCTTTTCCCACCTGAACAAAAGGAACACCTATGTGAGAATGCTATTCATTGACTACAGCTCAGCATTCAACCTCATAGTGCCCTCAAAGCTGATCACTAAGCTAAGGACCCTGGGACTAAACACCTCCCTCTGTAACTGGATCCTGGACTTTGACGGGCCACCCCCCAGGTGGTAAGGATAGGTAACAACACATCTGCCACACTGATCCTCAACACAAGGGCACCTCAGGGGTGCGTGCTCAGTCCACTCCTCTACTCTCGGTTCACTCATGACTGCATGGACAGGCACGACTCTGACGAGTGGTAGGCCTGATCACCGACAATGATGAGACAGCCCATAGGGAGGAGGTCAGAGACTTGGCCATGTGGTGCCAGGATAACAACCTCTCCCTCAACGTGATCATGACAAAGGAGAAGATTGTGGACTACAGGAAAAGGAGGACTGAGAACACCCCCATTCTCGTCGACAGGGCTGTGATGGAGCAGGTTGAGAGCCAACAATCTATCACCAACAAACTTTAATGGTCCAAACACACCAAGACAGTCGTGAAAACAAAGCGCATTCCCCCTCGGGAGACTGAAAAGATTCCCCTGATCCTCAGACCGCAAGGCACTACAGAGGGTAGTGCATACGGCCCAGTACATTACTGAGGCCAAGCTTCACAGAGCTGTGAGAAATTACAAAGCTGCCAGACACCAAGGGGAAGGTGTGTGCATGTCTGTGATGCAGGCTGCAGTAATGTCCTCCACCCTTTGACTCAACATTCTATCACAATGTTCGAGAACATTTACAATTTAGTAATTTAGCAGACACTCTAATCCAGAGTGAATTATAGTTTGTGCATTCTTAGGATAGCTAGGTGGGACACAAATAATAACAATAACAATAATAATTTGATGACGGCTATGCACACTTGGCATTCTCTCAACCAGCTTCACCTGGAATGCTTTTCCAACAGTCTTGAAGGAGTTCCCACATATGCCGAGCACTTGTTGGCTGTATTCCTTCACTCTGCGGTACAACTCATCCCAAACCATCTCAATTAGGTTGAGGCGGGTGATTGTGGAGGCCAGGTCATCTGATGCAGCACTTCCTCACTCTCCTTCTTGATCAAATAGCCCTTACACAGCCTGGAGGTGTGTTGGGTCATTGTCCTGTTGAAATACAAATGATAGTGGGACTATGCCCAAACCAGATGGGATGGGGTATCGCTGCAGAAAGAATTCTAAATACTGTGGGACTCACCATGCACAACTCCTCCAGATGGGATGGGAGTATCAATGACTGCAGAATCTGTGGTAGCCATGCTGGTTATCACATGTGCCTTGAATTCTAAATACTGTGTCACCAGCAAAGTGCACCCTCTCACCATCATCTCACCATCATCTTGCTGCTCAGTCACTTTACCCCTGATTGTATACAGTATACCTTATCTATCACTGATATGGTTATTGATATTGTTCTTGTACATACTGTATATCATATTATTTATTTTGACACTATCTATTGTTGATATTGCTACTATGCAACTAACCATTTGGCCGTTTACACCTTCTGTGGAGACCCATGTCGCTGGGGGTTATAGAGTTTCTTTCACATGACCCTTCAATTTAGACAAGTGTTTCTGGGTAATGTAGTGTTTCTGGGTAAGAATCATCTAATATTTATAAATAGTTTTATCTGGACACTTCCTGTTTACCTGGATTTTCTGTCCTTATTGTAGGCTTCTACTTTTACCACTTTTAGTCTTAATCTGTACTACACTACTTACTGTTCTGCACATGACTTCACATATGAATCCTTAAAGAGATGGGTGGGGCTAGCTTAAGAGAGTGTGAACGATACTGAATGGGTGAAAACAAAGGAGAGCTCTCCAGTAGTTGTCCAAAATATTCAAAGTTCATTTTCTCAAATTTGAGGTTACAAGTATATCAACTTTCAAAGCAGAATTACTTTCCCATTGTTCCTCAAGTGCCATTTTTTTACTCAACGGAACATTCTATCACAATGTTCTAGAACTCTATTCGACATTATATCACAATGGTCTGGAACTCTACTCAACATTCTGTTACATCGTTCTAGAACTCTACTCAACATTCTATCACATCGTTCTGGAACTCTACTCAACATTCTATCACAATGTTATAGAATTCTATTCGACATTATAGCACAATGGTCTAGAACTCTATTCAACATTCTATCAAAGTGTTCTACAACTCTACTCAACATTCTATCAGAGAGTTCTAGAACTGTATTCAACATTCTATCACAGTGTTCTACAACTCTACTCAACATTCTATCAGATGTTCTAGAACTTTACTCAGCATTCACAAACAGCATAGTCTTTGTCTAATATAAAACACAGTCCCAGATATTTACAGACCAGTTTAACAAGCTAATGTAGTCTGGCCAACGAGGTGTGCTATTAACAACATAACACTCAGTAATGACAGAGCACTCGCTCTCTCTCTAACACACACACACACACACACACACACACACACACACACACACACACACACACACACACACACACACACACACACACACACACACACACACACACACACACACACACACACACACACACACACACATATGTATACATACATACACTCAGGCAAACACTAATTTTGTCTAGCCATAAGAGGAGAGAACAGAGTTAACACCCCCCAGCAGTGGAGGCTCCTGAGGAGAAAACGGCTCATAATAATGGTTGGAATGAAGTAAATGGAATGCTATGAAAAACATACTTTTGGTTTGTTTGATACCATTCCATTTGCTCCATTCCATCCATCCATCACACATTTCAGCCATTAATATTAGACGTCCTCCCCTCAGCAGCCTCTATTGATACACACACACACAAACATTCTCACACACACACACACACACACACACACACACACACACACACACACACACACACACACACACACACACACACACACACACACACACACACACACACACACACACACACACACCGTTTCCAGTCATGGTAAGCGGGGATATTATAGATGGAAAATATAGCGTTGTGAGTAGTTGCGTACGGTTAATGCTCTTATATCCTGTTGGCTGAGTTAGAGGACCTCTGTTGTCCCCCGTTTACAGCTTGTACAGCGCAGCGGGACTTCTGTTCATTAAGATCCCAAACACAGTACGATAGAAGTGATAGGGTTTCAGTCAGGACAAATGCATTTTACCAAAGACGGGATGTCTTCACTGTGACCCATGACTTAAAGAAACCATGACGCTGCCCACTCCTCAGTTCTGAAGTGGGCCCACTCCTCAGTTCTGAAGTGGGCCCACTCCTCAGTTCTGAAGTGGGCCCACTCCTCAGTTCTGAAGTGGGCCCACTCCTCAGTTCTGAAGTGGACCCATGGTATATTATATATATATATATACAAATGAAATGAATAACAATATGGGGATGAGGTAGTTGGATGGGCTATTTACAGATGGGCTGTGTACATGCGCAATGATCTGTAAGCTGCTCTGATAGCTGATGCTGAAAGTTAGTGAGGGAGATATGAGTCTCCAGCTTCAGTGATTTTTGCTATTTGTTCCAGTCATTGACAGCAGAGAACTGGAAGGAAAGGCAGCCAAACGAGGTGTTGGCTTTGGGGGTGACCAGTGAAATATACCTGCTGGACCGCGTGCCATGAGTAGGTGCTGCTATGATGATCAATGAGCTGAGATAACGCAGGGCTTTACCGAGCAAAGACTTATAGATGACCTGGAGCCAGTGGGTTTGGCGACGGATATAAAGCAAGGGCCAGCCAACGAGAGCGTACAGGTAGCAGTGGTGAGTAGTGAGTAGTGGCCAGCCAACGCGAGCGTACAGGTAGCAGTGGTGAGTAGTGAGTAGTGGCACTGTGACAGACTATATCCAACTTGCTGAGTAGAGTGGTGGAGGCTATTTTGTAATGACATCGCCAAAGTCGAGGATCGGTAGGATGGCCAGTTTTATTAGGGAATGTTTGGCAGTGAAGGATGCTTTGTTGCGAAATAGGAAGCTGATTATAGATTAGGTTTGGATTGGAGATGTTTAATGTGAGTCTGGAAGGAGAGTTTACAGTCTAACCAGACACCTAGGTATTTGTAGTTTGTAGTATTTGTAGAACAGTAGTGATGCTGAACGGGCGGGCAGGTGTGGGCAGCGATCGGTTGAAGAGCATGCATTTAGATTTACTTGCATTTTAGAGCAGTGGGAGGCCACGGAAGGAGAGTTGTATGGCATTGAAGGTCGTCATGAGGTTAGTTAACACAGTGTCCAAAGATGGGCCAGAAGTACAATTACATTTACATTTAAGTCATTTAGCAGACGCTCTTATCCAGAGCGACTTACAAATTGGTGCATTCACCTTATGACATCCAGTGGAACAGCCACTTTACAATAGTGCATCTAAATCTTTTAAGGGGGTGAGAAGGATTACTTTATCCTATCCTAGGTATTCCTAAAGGTAATATATAATAATAATAATAATATATGCCATTTTCCTTTTAAAGACTTACAGTCATGTGTGGGTGGGTGGTCCCGGGGATCGAACCCACTACCCTGGTGCCATGCTCAACCAACTGAGCTACAGAAGGTGGGGTTTCAGGTGTCTCCGGAAGGTGGTGATTGACTCCGCTGTCCTGGCGTCGTGAGGGAGTTTGTTCCACCATTGGGGGCCAGAGCAGCGAACAGTTTTGACTGGGCTGAGCGGGAACTGTACTTCCTCAGTGGTAGGGAGGCGAGCAGGCCAGAGGTGGATGAACGCAGTGCCCTTGTTTGGGTGTAGGGCCTGATCAGAGCCTGGAGGTACTGAGGTGCCGTTCCCCTCACAGCTCCGTAGGCAAGCACCATGGTCTTGTAGCGGATGCGAGCTTCAACTGGAAGCCAGTGGAGAGAGCGGAGGAGCGGGGTGACGTGGGAGAACTTGGGAAGGTTGAACACCAGACGGGCTGCGGCGTTCTGGATGAGTTGTAGGGGTTTAATGGCACAGGCAGGGAGCCCAGCCAACAGCGAGTTGCAGTAATCCAGACGGGAGATGACAAGTGCCTGGATTAGGACCTGCGCCGCTTCCTGTGTGAGGCAGGGTCGTACTCTGCGGATGTTGTAGAGCATGAACCTACAGGAACGGGCCACCGCCTTGATGTTAGTTGAGAACGACAGGGTGTTGTCCAGGATCACGACAAGGTTCTTAGCGGTCTGGGAGGAGGACACAATGGAGTTGTCAACCGTGATGGCGAGATCATGGAACGGGCAGTCCTTCCCCGGGAGGAAGAGCAGCTCCGTCTTGCCGAGGTTCAGCTTGAGGTGGTGATCCGTCATCCACACTGATATGTCTGCCAGACATGCAGAGATGCGATTCGCTTCCTGGTCATCAGAAGGGGGAAAGGAGAAGATTAATTGTGTGTCGTCTGCATAGCAATGATAGGAGAGACCATGTGAGGTTATGACAGAGCCAAGTGACTTGGTGTATAGCGAGAATAGGAGAGGGCCTAGAACAGAGCCCTGGGGGACACCAGTGGTGAGAGCGCGTGGTGAGGAGACAGATTCTCGCCACGCCACCTGGTAGGAGCGACCTGTCAGGTAGGACGCAATCCAAGCGTGGGCCGCGCCAGAGATGCCCAACTCGGAGAGGGTGGAGAGGAGGATCTGATGGTTCACAGTATCGAAGGCAGCCGATAGGTCTAGAAGGATGAGAGCAGAGGAGAGAGAGTTAGCTTTAGCTGTGCGGAGCGCCTCCGTGATATAGAGAAGAGCAGTCTCAGTTGAATGACTAGTCTTGAAACCTGACTGATTTGGATCAAGAAGGTCATTCTGAGAGAGATAGCGGGAGAGCTGGCCAAGGACGGCACGTTCAAGAGTTTTGGAGAGAAAAGAAAGAAGGGATACTGGTCTGTAGTTGTTGACATCGGAGGGATCGAGTGTAGGTTTTTTCAGAAGGGGTGCAACTCTCGCTCTCTTGAAGACGGAAGGGACGTAGCCAGCGGTCAGGGATGAGTTGATGAGCGAGGTGAGGTAAGGGAGAAGGTCTCCGGAAATGGTCTGGAGAAGAGAGGAGGGGATAGGGTCAAGCGGGCAGGTTGTTGGGCGGCCGGCCGTCACAAGACGCGAGATTTCATCTGGAGAGAGAGGGGAGAAAGAGGTCAGAGCACAGGGTAGGGCAGTGTGAGCAGAACCAGCGGTGTCGTTTGACTTAGCAAACGAGGATCGGATGTCGTCGACCTTCTTTTCAAAATGGTTGACGAAGTCATCTGCAGAGAGGGAGGAGGGGGGAGGATTCAGGAGGGAGGAGAAGGTGGCAAAGAGCTTCCTAGGGTTAGAGGCAGATGCTTGGAATTTAGAGTGGTAGAAAGTGGCTTTAGCAGCAGAGACAGAGGAGGAAAATGTAGAGAGGAGGGAGTGAAAGGATGCCAGGTCCGCAGGGAGGCGAGTTTTCCTCCATTTCCGCTCGGCTGCCCGGAGCCCTGTTCTGTGAGCTCGCAATGAGTCGTCGAGCCACGGAGCGGGAGGGGAGGACCAAGCCGGCCTGGAGGATAGGGGACATAGAGAGTCAAAGGATGCAGAAAGGGAGGAGAGGAGGGTTGAGGAGGCAGAATCAGGAGATAGGTTGGAGAAGGTTTGAGCAGAGGGAAGAGATGATAGGATGGAAGAGGAGAGAGTAGCGGGGAGAGAGAGCGAAGGTTGGGACGGCGCGATACCATCCGAGTAGGGGCAGTGTGGGAAGTGTTGGATGAGAGCGAGAGGGAAAAGGATACAAGGTAGTGGTCGGAGACTTGGAGGGGAGTTGCAATGAGGTTAGTAGAAGAACAGCATCTAGTAAAGATGAGGTCGAGCGTATTGCCTGCCTTGTGAGTGGGGGGAAGGTGAGAGGGTGAGGTCAAAAGAGGAGAGGAGTGGAAAGAAGGAGGCAGAGAGGAATGAGTCAAAGGTAGACGTGGGGAGGTTAAAGTCGCCCAGAACTGTGAGAGGTGAGCCGTCCTCAGGAAAGGAGCTTATCAAGGCATCAAGCTCATTGATGAACTCTCCGAGGGAACCTGGAGGGCGATAAATGATAAGGATGTTAAGCTTGAAAGGGCTGGTAACTGTGACAGCATGGAATTCAAAGGAGGCGATAGACAGATGGGTAAGGGGAGAAAGAGAGAATGACCACTTGGGAGAGATGAGGATCCCGGTGCCACCACCCCGCTGACCAGAAGCTCTCGGGTGTGCGAGAACACGTGGGCGGACGAAGAGAGAGCAGTAGGAGTAGCAGTGTTATCTGTGGTGATCCATGTTTCCGTCAGTGCCAAGAAGTCGAGGGACTGGAGGGAGGCATAGGCTGAGATGAACTCTGCCTTGTTGGCCGCAGATCGGCAGTTCCAAAGGCTACCGGAGACCTGGAACTCCACGTGGGTCGTGCGCGCTGGGACCACCAGATTAGGGTGGCCGCGGCCACGCGGTGTGGAGCGTTTGTATGGTCTGTGCAGAGAGGAGAGAACAGGGATAGACAGACACATAGTTGACAGGCTACAGAAGAGGCTACGCTAATGCAAGGAGATTGGAATGACAAGTGGACTACATGTCTCGAATGTTCAGAAAGTTAAGCTTACGTAGCAAGAATCTTATTGACTAAAATTATTAAAATGATACAGTACTGCTGAAGTAGGCTAGCTGGAAGTGGCTGCGTTGTTGACTTTGTAGGCTAGCTGGCAGTGGCTGCGTTGTTGACACTACACTAATCAAGTCGTTCCGTTGAGTGTAATAGTTTCTACAGTGCTGCTATTCGGGGGCTAGCTGGCTAGCTAGCAGTGTTGATTACGTTACATTGCGTTAAAAGAACGACAATAGCTGGCTAGCTAACCTAGAAAATCGCTCTAGACTACTAAATTATCTTTGATACAAAGATGGCTATGTAGCTAGCTATGTAGCTAGCTACGATCAAACAAATCAAACCGTTGTGCTGTAATGAAATGAAATGAAAATGTGATACTACCTGTGGAGCGAAGCGGAATGCGACCGGGTTGTTGAGTGGGAAGTTCTATTCGGTAGACGTTGGCTAGCTGTTGGCTAGCTAGCAGTGTCTCCTATGTTAAGGACGACAAATAGCTGGCTAGCTAACCTCGGTAAATTAAGATAATCACTCTAAGACTACACACTCTAAACTACACAATTATCTTGGATACGAAGACAGCAAAGACAACTATGTAGCTAGCTAACACTACACTAATCAAGTCGTTCAGTTGAGTGTAATAGTTTCTACAGTGCTGCTATTCGGTAGACGGTGGACGTTTGCTAGCTGGCTAGCTGCTGGGCAGATAGCAGTGTAGACTACGTTAGGACGACGAAATACGATAATTACACAATTATCTTTGATACAAAGACGGCTATGTAGCTAGCTAAGAAGAAATTGCTAAGATTAGACAAATCAAACCGTTGTACTATAATGAAATGTAATGAAATGTAATGAAAAGTTATACTACCTGCGGACCGAAGTGCGAATGCGACCGCTCGCTCCAACCCGGAAGTCTCATGTTCTGAGCAGGCAAGAGAACCCCATGACTTATAGAAGAGTTACATTTTCTGAAGGGGTAAGACAACCCCATAACTTAGAGAGATGTCTGTTCTGAGGGGGCTACAGAACCCAATTACTTAACTGAGATACATATTCTGAAGGGGCAAGAGAACCCCTTAACTGATATGAGAGATACGTGTTCTGAAGGGTCAAGAGAACCCCATAACTTAGGAGAGAAACTTGTTCTGAGGTGTCAAGAAAACTGCATCATTTAGGAGAGATACGTGTTTGGAGGGAGAAAGTGAAGCTCATAATTTAGGAGAGATATGTTTTAGGAGGTGTCAAGAGAACCCCATAACTTAGTGGAAAAATAATTCAGAGGGAGCAAGAGAAAACCAAAACTTAATAGAGATATGTTTATGGTAGAGGGCAAGAGAACCCCCATAACAGAGGGAAGAGACATGTTTGGAGGGGGCAAGAGAACCGCATAACTTAGTAGAGAGATACGTGTTCGTAGGGGGCAAGAGAATACATAACTTAAAGGAGAGATACGTGAAGAAGAAGGTACTTGCTTGGGCCAAGAAACATGAGCAATGGACCATTTGTCCGGTGGAAATCTGTCCTTTGTTCTGATGAGTTTCTGCAGCATTATTAAAGATGTGATCAATACACAATTATTTCATTCCTGTGCTGTGTTTAAACACCCTGGTAGGTTGACTGAATCAGGTTGTAGGCACTGGTTACCGTTAGAAGCTTTATCTTGAGTGAGAAGCTTGATGGAAGCCAATCGATATTTCAGTCACCCATAAAATATACCTCTCTGTTGATATCACATACAATATCTAGCATTTCACACATATTATCCAGATACTGACTGTTAGTACTTGGTGGTATATAGCAGTGTCGTGACTTGACTTTAACATGAATTTGAAGACTGTTATTTACCTAATTACCTAAATATGTTTAATTGATTAAATTAATCAGGTAAAATATAACTCATTAGGTATCTGGGGCACCACGGGAGAAGTTCTTTACCATCTCCCAAATTAAACTCTATACGGTCTTTACCTTTTCACATCTATAAACAATCAACATATTAATAATAACCTCATATCATCATTCTGAACAGTCCTAGCCTCCTGTATCTGTAATAACCTGAGCCTTACTTATGATTCAGTACTACACAAATTGGTTAAAGTATTTATTTACTAGCTAACTAAATGGTAACACAGGATAAACATACACACTTAATACATTAAAAACAGGTCCCTAACGGAATGACAACAATGTGGATACTCGTTACAAAAGAGATGGAGAGGGAGGGAGACAGAGACACTTAACATTGGTACTTTCAGAAACCGCTCTTACTTACAGTAACCTTAATACATTGCACACGAACCACCTCCCACTTTGAGTAAGAAATCATGAATGTATTTACATGAAATGCCTTAGTTCGCCGGATCACTCTTGGTGGACCATTGGAAAGGGAGTTGGGCCTTTTCACGGCACGCTTGTAAAGGGTTCCAACAAGAATTCTACTGTTGTTCCTCTCTGTAGTTGTCCGGTATCCTGTGACTTGACGTGTAGTCCTGAACAGAACTACAGAGTTTATTTTTCCTTCCATTCGCTCTTGAAGATACTTCTTTGAAGATAGGCTAGCCAGACATGTCGATGGTTCCCAGTGGGTTGACAAGAGTAGGCTAATACAATGATTTGAGTAGAGTAGTATAATGGTCCTACTTCAATTTGCTTTCGAAGATACTTTACTTAGGACAGTTAATCAGCCGTACTAGTGATTGTCCATGAGGTGACTTTATCATCTCTACCTCGTGTTGAGATTCACAGTTCAAACCACTTTAAACATGTAGCTTGATGCTTTTTAGGTGTGCTATGTTAATTTATGACATGCTCTCTGACCTCACTCAGGGGCGGTGGCAATTACTGTGCACAGTTATAAAAAAAACATCTCTTATAGTTTCTCAAATCACATCCCTCTCTTGACAAAAACACTTTCATCATGTTTCATATTACATGCACAACACATAGTATGTAAACTTGGTACATCTACAGTGGTTCGTCCTTTAAAAGTTATGAGCTTATGCTGCGACCGTTTGTGGTAGATGGTGGCATTCTGTCATTGCACCACACTATAAAAAGGGGGCTTTAGAACGCTGATATATAGGTAGTCTGAACTGTGGCAATTAATGGTGGTGTTTTCAGTCTGAGAGTCTCTCTTCTCTGGCACTAGAGTCCAACATCAGACAACAACAACAACAACTGTCAGTGGTCCTGGAGGGGAATTTCACATGACATGTGGACTGACGATTTTCCAAAAAATAGTCACTGTGGGCTTTTGGTTTCTCTCCCTCTAAAAACATAAATAAATCATTCTAATTAACAAACTGGCTCTATTTATAAATTAGTAAGAATGTCTCACTCCATGTTCAAGAGTGGCCTTTTTCCCTTTTTTCAGATTACAATCGCTCACTCCAAAATACCATTGTTATTATTTTTTTAAAGTCCTTGAAATGCAAATTCAGTCAAACAATTAAAAAGTAAGGAGCTTGGTTAATTAAAGAAAATTGTGATAAATAAAAATATATACCACTGTCTCTTGTCATTTACAAAACGATTATTATTATAATTATTAACCCTGCACTATAATTATATAAAAGCCCCTTAAATATTTTTACAGACCAGATTTGAACCTAGAAAAAATGCCCCTTAGATATTAATTTAGATCCAATCCTCTAAATGTAATTATTGGCGGAGAGCCACGTCATTGGCAGAGAGTCAGGCAGCATTGGCGGAGTTGAAGAGGAACAAGATGGCAAACATGCAAATGTTTTTTTCAACTACATTTTAGTTACAACAAGTTTGGTCGGGTTTCATTCAGGAGACCTACATGTAGAGATAAAAAAAATATATTTTTAGACATACTGTAGGCCTACCGTAGGCAACATGAGTCTCACTAGTGTTGAGTAATGTGCTGTTAAAAGTGTTGTGGGGGTTTTGTTTATTTATTTTTATTTAACCTTTATTTGAATACAAAAAGGTCTACTTACTCTGCTGGCATCTTGACCCAGTTTATGTCCTCATTTGCAATGCAAACCATAACGAATTACTATGGGAATAAATTAGATGTTTATTTAACCTTCAGAAAGGGAGAAAAGTAAGGAACATCTCTGTCAGCCCAAAACATGTTTTCATAAGGGCCATAAGCAGGACAATAGACACGATGTGGTCCCAAAAACACCTCTATGACATAGGGTCCAGCATATCTCTTGAGGATGTCATTGAATGTCTTGCCAGCTTTGATCCAAGCCTGGGCCTGCAGGACGCAAAGTTATTTTTTGTTAGATGAATCATTGGGTCAAAACTACAGAACAGTATTAAACAAGAGAACACACATGGTTAATGTTCTGGAAAAAATAATATAATTAAAATATATAAATACTTTTTTTCATATGAGTTTACCTATATGCTTATGGTTTTGCCTACACCTAGCGACCTGTTTAAATTATATGAGCAAAAAAGTATTTTTGTTTCAGGAGTCCTTATGACCATTTCTTTCCATGTGATTCATGGATTAACTTCTCCAAATCAAGTCAGTATTTTAGGTATGGTACCCTTGATAGAAACAGTAGTATTTATTTAGTTTGGGCGAAGAATGTCTCATGTTTTTAACCCCCGATAGAAACAGTAGTATTTATTTATTTTGGGTGAAGAATGTCTCATGTTTTTAACCCCCGATATAAACAGTTGTATTTATTTATTTTGGGCGAAGAATGTCTCATGTTTTTAACCCCCGATATAAACCGTAGTATTTATTTATTTTGGGCGAAGAATGTCTCATGTTTTTAACCCTTGATAGAAACCGTAGTATTTATTTATTTTGGGCGAAGAATGTCTCGTGTTTTTAACCCTTGATAGAAACAGTAGTATTTATTTAGTTTGGGTGAAGAATGTCTCATGTTTTTAACCCTTGATAGAAACAGTAGTATTTATTTATTTTGGGCGAAGAATGTCTCATGTTTTTAACCCTTGATAGAAACAGTAGTATTTATTTATTTTGGGTGAAGAATGTCTCATGTTTTAACCCTTGATAGAAACAGTAGTATTTATTTAGTTTGGGCGAAGAATGTCTCATGTTTTTAACCCCGATAGAAACCGTAGTATTTATTTATTAAGGACGAAGAATGTCTCATGTTTTTAACCCCCGATATAAACAGTTGTATTTATTTATTTTGGGCGAAGAATGTCTCATGTTTTTAACCCCCGATATAAACAGTTGTATTTATTTATTTTGGGCGAAGAATGTCTCATGTTTTTAACCCCCGATATAAACAGTTGTATTTATTTATTTTGGGTGAAGAATGTCTCATGTTTTTAACCCCCGATATAAACAGTTGTATTTATTTATTTTGGGCGAAGAATGTCTCATGTTTTTAACCCCCGATATAAACAGTTGTATTTATTTATTTTGGGCGAAGAATGTCTCATGTTTTTAACCCCCGATATAAACAGTTGTATTTATTTATTTTGGGTGAAGAATGTCTCATGTTTTTAACCCCCGATATAAACAGTTGTATTTATTTATTTTGGGCGAAGAATGTCTCATGTTTTTAACCCTTGATAGAAACAGTAGTATTTATTTAGTTTGGGTGAAGAATGTCTCATGTTTTTAACCCTTGATAGAAACAGTAGTATTTATTTATTTTGGGCGAAGAATGTCTCATGTTTTTAACCCTTGATAGAAACAGTAGTATTTATTTAGTTTGGGCGAAGAATGTCTCATGTTTTTAACCCCCGATAGAAACAGTAGTATTTATTTATTTTGGGCGAAGAATGTCTCATGTTTTTAACCCCCGATATAAACAGTTGTATTTATTTATTTTGGGCGAAGAATGTCTCATGTTTTTAACCCCCGATATAAACAGTTGTATTTATTTATTTTGGGCGAAGAATGTCTCATGTTTTTAACCCCCGATATAAACAGTTGTATTTATTTATTTTGGGCGAAGAATGTCTCATGTTTTTAACCCCCTATAGAAACAGTAGTATTTATTTATTTTGGGCGAAGAATGTCTCATGTTTTTTACCCCCGATATAAACAGTAGTATTTATTTATTTTGGGCGAAGAATGTCTCATGTTTTTAACCCCCGATATAAACAGTTGTATTTATTTATTTTGGGCGAAGAATGTCTCATGTTTTTAACCCCCGATATAAACAGTTGTATTTATTTATTTTGGGCGAAGAATGTCTCATGTTTTTAACCCTTGATAGAAACAGTAGTATTTATTTAGTTTGGGCGAAGAATGTCTCATGTTTTAACCCCGATAGAAACCGTAGTATTTATTTATTTTCGGCGAAGAATGTCTCATGTTTTTAACCCCGATAGAAACAGTAGTATTTATTTAGTTTGGGTGAAGAATGTCTCATGTTTTTAACCCCGATAGAAACCGTAGTATTTATTTATTTTGGGCGAAGAATGTTTCATGTTTTTTTACCCCCGATATAAACAGTTGTATTTATTTAGTTTGGGCGAAGAATGTCTCATGTTTTTAACCCCCGATAGAAACAGTAGTATTTATTTATTTTGGGTGAAGAATGTCTCATGTTTTTAACCCCCGATAGAAACCGTAGTATTTATTTATTTTGGGCGAGGAATGTCTCATGTTTTTAACCCCCGATATAAACAGTTGTATTTATTTATTTTGGGTGAAGAATGTCTCATGTTTTTAACCCCCGATAGAAACCGTAGTATTTATTTATTTTGGGCGAGGAATGTCTCATGTTTTTAACCCCCGATATAAACAGTTGTATTTATTTATTTTGGGCAAAGAATGTCTCATGTTTTTAACCCTTGATAGAAACAGTAGTATTTATTTATTTTGGGCGAAGAATGTCTCATGTTTTTAACCCTTGATAGAAACAGTAGTATTTATTTAGTTTGGGCGAAGAATGTCTCATGTTTTTAACCCCGATAGAAACCGTAGTATTTATTTATTTTCGGCGAAGAATGTCTCATGTTTTTAACCCCGATAGAAACAGTAGTATTTATTTATTTTGGGTGAAGAATGTCTCATGTTTTTAACCCTTGATAGAAACAGTAGTATTTATTTATTTTGGGCGAAGAATGTCTCATGTTTTTAACCCTTGATAGAAACAGTAGTATTTATTTAGTTTGGGCGAAGAATGTCTCATGTTTTTAACCCCGATAGAAACCGTAGTATTTATTTATTTTGGGCGAAGAATGTCTCATGTTTTAACCCCGATAGAAACAGTAGTATTTATTTATTTTGGGCGAAGAATGTCTCATGTTTTTAACCCCCTATAGAAACAGTAGTATTTATTTATTTTGGGCGAAAAATGTCTCATGTATTTTTTTACCCCCGATATAAACAGTTTTAATTATTTATTTTGGGCGAAGAATGTCTCATGTTTTTAACCCCCGATATAAACAGTTGTATTTATTTATTTTGGGCGAAGAATGTCTCATGTTTTTAACCCCCTATAGAAACAGTAGTATTTATTTATTTTGGGCGAAAAATGTCTCATGTATTTTTTTTACCCCGATATAAACAGTTGTATTTATTTATTTTGGGCGAAGAATGTTTCATGTTTTTTACCCCCGATATAAACAGTTGTATTTATTTAGTTTGGGCGAAGAATGTCTCTGTTTTTAACCCCCGATAGAAAAGCCAGACAACAACAAAAGGGCCTCACCCCTTGTTCAACAATGGCCTTTTCCCCTTTATTCAGATTACAACCGCTCGCTTTCGGTTATTTGAAAATGAAATCGTATCCAAAATATAATCTTGGATACAAGTAAGGACTTGAAAATGAGATTGTGACCTCTGCAAACAACGTTTCCACTCCGAGAATGTGAATGGTAAATGACTGTAATTAATACATTCATTTAAAACATTGGAATACAAAAGAAGCCATCCACCCATAATGGACTATTAGCAGGAAAATAGACTCTTCATAGCCTGGCTACTGTAGGTGTGAAAATCCCCCCAATTTGCAAAGTATTCAATGCTTAAGTACTCTAAAGTTTTACATTTCTAACTCAAAACCTCATACAACCGCAAAAAGTCGGATAAAGCATACAGTATCTGTTCATCAACATCTTTATGCTTTCGTCCCAAAAAAATAACGAGAAAAAAAGACAGATGTTTATTTCATTTTAGTTGGACTTCCCCCCCCCCCCAGCTCCACGACCACGGGTAAAACCTTTCTCAGATGATCAATGTATTTGTTGCATTAATGAATCGTCAATTTCTCAAGCATCTTGATAGCTTTCTCCAGTTCCAAAAAAAAGTGAAAAAATGTGTTTCTGTACGTAGCATTTGTGTGTTGGAGTCACAATACATTTAATTGATTTACCAATCCATGCCGTCCAATTGTTATAAAATGTCAGATAAAGCATATACAGTACAGTATTTCTTCATCAATATCTTTATACTTTCGTTAATAAAATAATGATCAAAATACAGATTTTTATTTCGTTATGGATCCATATATAATTAAGTACTCTAAAATGTTACATTTCTAACTCCAAACCTCATGCATCCGCAAAATGTCAAAGCATATACTTTATGTACAGTCTTTGTTCATCAACATCTTTATGCTTTAATTAATAAAATAATGATAAAAGCACATGATTTTCAAAGGGCTATTAGCAAGACAATAGACACGGTGTGGTCACATAAACACCTCTCTGACATAGGGCCCAGCATATCTCTTAATGATGTCATTGAATGTCTCGCCAGCTTTGATCCATGCCTGGGCCTGCAGAGTTTGTCAGACTAATCATTGGGTCGAAACTACAGAACAGTACAAAACAAGAGAACACACATGGTTAGTGTTCTCAAAAAATAATATATATATATATATATATATATATATATATATATATATATTGGTCATATTGGTCATGGCTCCTGAGTGGTGCAGCGGTCTAAGGCACTGCATCTCAGTGCAGTAGGCATCACTACAGTGCCTTGTTCAAATCCAGGTTCTATCAATCTGGCTGTGATTGGGTGGTACACAATTGGCCCAGCGTTGTCTGGGTCATTATAAATAAGAATGTGTTCTTAACAGACTTGCCTAGAGGCTTTCCATAAATCCACTCAGATGTATTCTGACTGTGATTAGAGCGATGTTGTGCGGGGTAAACAGGGTAAACAAAAAATGTAATTGTCTCACTAGAAATGGAATACAATGTAAAAAATGTGCAGCATACAGTGAAAACCAGCGGTTGATTTATTTAAGCATTATTAGGCCTACTTTACAGTATTGTAGCCTACTGTACCCGTTCATTTTCCAGGGATTTAGCATTCGGCATCTTTTAAGAATACTTACTGAACACCAAAAGTCATCCAATTGTTCTAATAGGATTTGAACCAATAGCCTACCCGGGCGTGGTCAACTATTTCAGCACCATTTCGTTCTGCTCTGAGACAAGCATAGGGACTGGTCTTGATAAATCAATGAGATTTCTATTTTCACTGAATCTCCACTTGGGTATTGCTTAGCCTACAATTATGGTGATGACACGGTCACATTGTACAGCGCCATATTTTCCGAACGGAACCCTGAGAGTTTCGTTTGAATTTTTAATGGAAAAAACACCAGAATATTAATCTAATTAATTAAGATAAATTTCTTAAAATCAGTCCCATATACTATGTTCTTACAAAAAAAGCTTTTAAAATCTCTAGTACAGCCAATATTAAAAAGAGACTAACGCTGCTCAAAGATGCCCTCTGGTGGTCAAACTAGCAGTAACTAGCATGAATGGCAACAATGGCTGACACTTAAATAACGTGCCATAGAATTCTGCGGCAGCCCGCAAGCTGTGCTGCAGTATGACTCAACTTTTAAAGAACCACTGTAGTTAGTTAGTCATAGCAGCCATTATAGAATAGGAATGTCATATCAAACAACAAATTAGAGAATCCAGTTGTCCAATGGCTGCTGTGGCTGCAGCTAGCATGATAATATAATTTTATTATGAATATCAACAGCAAGTACTTTGTTATAAAATATATATATACAGCACCAGTCAAAAGTTATAGAACACCTACTCATTCTCGGGGTTTTCTTTATTTTTACTATTTTCTACATTGTAGAATAATAGTGTAGATATCAAAACTATGAAATAACACATATGGAATCACATATGGAACCAAAAAAGTGTTCAAAACATATTTTATATTTGAGATTCTTCAAAGTAACCAACCTATGTCAATCTACTATCCCCTATAGTACATAAGTTGATAGGATAGTGCTTTTGCTGTTTGTTAGGCCTACTCATCATGATGGTTGATGAAAAGTAAAAGTGGACAATTCTTCCAATTTCTTCAATGGATAAGGACGCGAGCAGTTGCTTCTCCGACGTGTCTGTCTTTACTTGTAGTGAGACAGACCCGATCACCTGACGGGCATTGGCTAATAAGAATGAAGCTTTCTGAGAGAGCCATGTGAGTGAGAGGTGCTTTGGAACATGCAGCAGGGTTGAAGGGAATTATTATAATCAGCCCAAAGGTACAACGGCCACCGGCCGCAAAAGGCATGGATTCATTTATGGGGCATTACGACCATGCTGGGAAATTAGAGGAATTATCAAGTGCCTGTCAACTTTGTGAATGAGAGACTGATGAAGTGTGTGCAGCCTGCGCAAATAACAAAGCAGAGCTTATTCCGTTCAAGCAACTTTTTTCAGGTTTTTAGAGTGGCATCACGCTTAGAATGGCCTCCCGAGTGGCGCAGCAGTCTAAGGCACGGAATCTCAGTGGTTGAGGCATCACTACAGACCTGGGTTCAATCCCCCATGATTGGGAGCCCCTTAGGGTGGCGCACAATTGGCCCAGCATCATCTGGGTTTGGCTGGGGAGGGTGGGCTTTACTTTGAAAATCGTGCTCTAGCGACTCCTTGTGGTGGGCCAAGTGCCTGCGGGCTGACTTCGGGCTATAGTTGAACATTTAAAAAATAAAAGTTTACCATTGCTTCCGGGTTTAGCGGGCAGGTGATAAGAAGTGTGGTTTGGCGGGTCGAGCCCATTGGGGAGGTGCAGCGAAAAGACAAGATCACAATTGGATATCACGAAAAGGGGGATAAACTACAAACGTTGGGCAGTATTTTTTGATCACAACTAAAATTGCATAAATAACTGTAAATTATGTCACACTCTGGCCATAGAGAGGCTTTTTATTCTCTATTTTGGTTAGGCCAGGGAGTGACTAGGGTCTATGTTCTTTTTTCAATGTTTTTGTATTTCTTTGTTTTTTGCCGGGTATGGTTCTCAATCAGGGACAGCTGTCTGTCATTGTCTCTGATTGAAAACCATACTTAGGTAGCTGTTGCCCACGTGGATTTTGTGGGTAGTTATTTTCTGTTTAGTGTGTTTTGCACCTGACGGAGCTGTTTCGGTTGTTGTTTTGGTTATTCAGTGTTCAGTTAAATAAAGTAAATGACACGCACCACGCTGTACCTTGGTCTTCACCATCGTCCACCAACGGCCGTTGCAGAACTACCCACCACCAACGGACCAAGCAGCATGGACAAATGAGGAATGGACATGGGAGGACATTCTGGATGGGAAGGGATCCTACACATTTGAGGAGATCCTGGCTGGAAGGGATCGCCTCCCATGGGAACAGGAGGAGGCAGCCAGGAGAACGGAGGCAGCAGGAGAAGGGAACAAGTGCTATGAGGTAATGCAGCGCAACAGGCACGAGAGACAGCCCCCCCAAAAAATTGGGCGGGCACACGGGGAGATTGGCTGAGTCGGGCGATAGACCTGAGCCAACTCCCCGTGCTTACCGGGAGAGGCGTAGTACTGGTCAGGCACCATGTTATGCAATAAAGCGCACGGTGTCGCCAGTATGCGCTCATAGCCCAGTGGCCAGTCCCCCGCAAGTGCCATGCGAGAGTGGGCATCCAGATAGGGCGTGTTGTGCCGGCTGAGCATGTTTGGTCTCCGGTACACCGTTTGGACCCAGGGTATTCTGCGCCGGCGCTGCGTGCTGTGTCTCCGGGGCGCTGGGAGGGTGCAGTTCGCCCTATGCCTGCGCTCCGCCCGTGCCGATCTCCAGTGCTCCCCCACAGCCCGTTTCAACCTGTGCCTGCACTCTGGATGGTCCGGGCTAAAGTGGTCAACCAGCCTGGAGGAGTGGTGCTAAGGCTGCGCACCAGAGCTCCAGTGCTCCCCCACAGCCCGGTCCATCCGGTGCCTCCTCCACGCACCAGGCCGGAGCTGCCAGAGCCACCCTCCTGTCCGGAGCTGCCAGAACCGCCCTCCTGTCCGGAGCTGCCGGAGCCGCCCTCCTGTCTGGAGCTGCCGGAGCCGCCCGTCTGTCCGGAGCTGCCGGAGCCGCCCGTCTGTCCGGAGCTGCCGGAGCCACCCTCCTGTCCGCAGCTGCCGGAGCTGCCCTCCTGTCAGGAGCTGCCGGAGCCGCCCGTCTGTCCGGAGCTGCCGGAGCCGCCCGTCTGTCCGGAGCTGCCGGAGCCGCCCGTCTGTCCGGAGCTGCCGGAGCCGCCCGTCTGTCCGGAGCTGCCGGAGCCGCCCGTCTGTCCGGAGCTGCCGGAGCCGCCCGTCTGTCCGGAGCTGCCGGAGCCGCCCGTCAGTCCGGAGCTGCCAAAGTCGCCTGTCACTCCGGAGCTGCAAGAATCGCAGCCCCTCAGTCCAGAGGTGCCCCTCAGTTCAGAGGCTCCCCTCAGTCCAGAGGTGCCCCTCAGTCCAGTGGCGCTCCTCAGTCCAGAGGCGCCCCTCAGTCCAGAGGCGCCCCTCAGTCCAGTGGCGCCCTCTACAAGGGTCTTCAGTCCGGGGTCCCGCACCCGAGCCGCCGCCGTAAAGAAGGCCCACCCGCACTCTCCCCTTTAGTCAGGTTTTGCGGCCAGAGTCCGCACATTTGGGGGGGTACTGTCACGCCATGGCCATAGAGATTATTTTTATTCTCTATTTTGGTTAGGCCAGGGTCCCACCTAGCTATCTGAAGATGAATGTACTGACTATGACTGTGATATGTGGTTGGCCCACCTAGCTATCTGAAGATGAAAGTACTGACTATGATTGGTCCACCTAGCTATCTGAAGATGAATGTACTGACTATGACTGTGATATGTGGTTGTCCCACCTAGCTATCTGGAGATGAATGTACTGACTATGACTGGTCCCCCTAGCTATCTGAAGATGAATGTACTGACTATGATTGGTCCACCTAGCTATCTGAAGATGAATGTACTGACTATGACTGTGATATGTGGTTGTCCCACCTAGCTATCTGAAGATGAATGTACTGACTATGACTGTGATATGTGGTTGTCCCACCTAGCTATCTGAAGATGAATGCACTGACTATGACTGTGATATGTGGTTGGCCCACCTAGCTATATGAAGATGAAAGTACTGAGTATGATTGGTTCACCTAGCTATCTGAAGATGAATGTACTGACTATGATTGGTCCACCTAGCTATCTGAAGATGAATGTACTGACTATGACTGTGATATGTGGTTGTCCCACCTAGCTATCTGGAGATGAATGTACTGACTATGACTGGTCCCCCTAGCTATCTGAAGATGAATGTACTGACTATGATTGGTCCACCTAGCTATTTGAAGATGAATGTACTGACTATGACTGTGATATGTGGTTGTCCCACCTAGCTATCTGAAGATGAATGCACTAACTGTAAGTCACTCTGGAAAAGAGCATCTGATAAATGACTCAAATGTAAATGTAACCTCAGCCCAGAGCCAGAACAATATTAACAACACACACAACAAATATTTATTCTGATGTGTTATTCCTCCTCCTCTCCTCCCCTTCTCCTCCCCATCCTCTCTCATCCCCATCCTCTCTCATCCCATCCTCTCTCATCCCATCCTCTCTCATCCCATCCTCTCTCATCCCCATCCTCTCTCATCCCATCCTCTCTCCTCCCCATCCTCTCTCATCCCATCCTCTCTCCTCCCCATCCTCTCTCATCCCATCCTCTCTCATCCCATCCTCTCTCATCCCATCCTCTCTCATCCCCATCCTCTCTCATCCCATCCTCTCTCATCCCATCCTCTCTCATCCCATCCTCTCTCATCCCATCCTCTCTCCTCCCCATCCTCTCTCATCCCATCCTCTCTCATCCCATCCTCTCTCATCCCATCCTCTCTCATCCCATCCTCTCTCCTCCCCATCCTCTCTCATCCCATCCTCTCTCATCCCATCCTCTCCCTCCACCTTATGGCTCATGGAGCGTATGAATAGTAGAACATTCGACTATTGAGTTATAATATTTATTTTGTTCTTGGTTGTGAGAATCACAGAGGAAGTGGTGGGTATCGTGGTCAGAAATATGGGGAATGTTCAAATGACTTTATTCTGTATGTGTGTGTGCTGTTTTTAAGAACAGCCATTAGGTCGTAAAGCTGTGAGGGGTTTAATCCCATAATCAGAGACAGAGATGGAATTAAAACAACAAAATAACATGACATCACACATGCACAAACACACACAAACACACACAATGGCAACAGCATAAAAAAGTAATTCCTCCTTACAGCACTATTCTGTCCATCCTGCTTTCTCTCTCCGTTTCTCTTTCAATCTCTTTGTCTCTCTCTCTCTTTCCCTTCTTCCATTTCTCTTTCTCTCACCATCTCTCTCTCCTTTTTTGAGAGTCTGGTGTCATGTAAAAATCTTCCCAACGTGAAATAGTTCCCAATTGTTCTGATTATGTTGTGATTGTGACATCATGTTGTAAGATTTCTCACAGTGTGAAAATGTTGGCAGTCAATAATTAAAAGGCTATTTGTGCGGATGTCTCTCCCACCCTCCCTCGCTCTTGGTATCAGCTGGTGGAGATGACTTGTTCTCAGAGGTGTGCCGTTTTAGCTTGTTTATTTAGCTAAATAAAGTCATATAAAAGCGAGGTTATAGCCAAAGTATAAACAACTGTTTCACATCTCCTAGTTACTTTTGATAGCTAGCTCAATACATCTGCCATTCCGTGCATCACATGATAGGCTGCACTAGCTAGCTAGCACAACTAGATAGCTTATAACTTTACCCACCGTCTCTCACATTACCCAACAGTACATTGGTAGGCTCTCCTGGAGCAATTCCTGAGTAGAAAGTAAATGGCAGCACTGCACATAAATGCAATATTGATTTGTGGTAAAAAGCCAAATCAACTATCAACACTACTATCAAATACTTATACAACTAACCTATGGTGTTGCAGTTTCTCCAAAATAATCTGTTTTTGCTGTCATTTGTCACTTGAGTGACCTCTACTGTCCTAATGTAGAACTGAAGACTCAACTGTGTTCAAATCAAATCAAATTGTATTGGTAACATACACATGTTTAGCAGATGTTATTGCAGGTGTAGTGAAATGCTTGTGTTTCTAGCTCAGACAGTGCAGCAATATAACAAGTAATATCTAACCGTTTAAAAACAATACACACAACACACACAAATCTAAAGTAAAGGAATGGAATTAAGAATATATAAATACCTGGACAAGCAATGTCAGACTGACATAGACCAACACACAGTACAATAGAATATAATACATTATACAGATATGAGCTGAGTAATGCAAAATATGTAAACATTATTAAAGTGACTAGTGTTCCATTATTTAAGTGGCCAGTGATCTCAAGTCTATGTATATAGGTCAGCAGCCTGTAAGGTGCTAGTGATTGCTGTTTAGCAGTCTGATGGCCTTAAGATAGAAGCTGTTTTTCAGTCTCTCGGTCCCTGCTTTGATGCACAAGTACTGACCTCGCCTTCTGGATGATAGCGGGGTGAACAGGCAGTGGCTCGGGTGGCTGATGTCTTTGATGATCTTTTTAGCCTTCCTGTAACATCGGGTGTTGTAGGTGTCCTGGATGGCAGGCAGTTTGCCCCCGGTGATGCATTGTGCAGACCGCACCACCCTCTGGAGAGCCCTGTGGTTGCGGGGGGTGGAGTTGCCATACCAGGCAGTGATACAGCCCGACAGGATGCTCTCAATTGTGCATCTGTAAATGTTTGTGAGGGTTTTAGGTGCCAAGACAAATTTCTTCAGCCTCCTGAGGTTGAAGAGGCACTGTTGTACTTTCTTCACCACACTGTCTGTGTGGGTTGACCATTTCAGTTTGTCAGTGATGTGTATGCTGAGGAACTTTAAGCTTTCCACCTTCTCCACTGCGATCAAATAAATGTGGATAGGGGGCCCTCTGCTTTCTCCTGAAGTCCACGATCATCTAATTTGTTTTGTTGATGTTGAGTGAGAGGTTGTTTTCCAGGCACCACACTCCCAGGGCCCTCACCTCCTCCCTGTAAGCTGTCTCTTCATTGTTGGTAAATCAAGCCTACTACCTGTTGTGTCGTCTGCAAACTTGATGATTGAGTTGGATGCGTTCCTGGCCATGCAGTCATGGGTGAACAGGTTTTACAGGAGGGGGCTGAGCAAGCACCCTTGTGGGGATCCAGTGTTGAAGATCAGTGGAGTGGAGGTGATGTTTCCTACCTTCACCACCTGGGGGCGGCCCGTCAGGAAGTCCAGGACTCAGTTGCACAGGGCGGGGTTCAGACCCATGGCCTCAAGCTTTATGATGAGCTTGGAGGGTACTATGGTGTTGAATGGTGAGCTATGCCAATAAACATAATTCCTACATAGGTATTCCTCTTATCCAGATGGGATAGGGCAGTGTGTAGAGTGATGAGGATTGCATCGTCTGTGGATCTATTGGGACGGTACACAAATTGAAATGGGTCTAGGGTGGCCAGTAAGGTAGAGGTGATATGATCCTTGACTAGTCTCTCAAAGCACTTCATGATGACAGAAGTGAGTGCTACGGGGCGATAGTCATTAAGTTCAGTTACATTTGCCTTCTTGGGTACAGGAACAATGGTGGTCATCTTGAAGCAATGGTGGTCCTTCTGTAGCTCAGTTGGTAGAGCATGGCACTTGTAACGCCAGGGTAGTGGGTTCGATTCCCGGGACCACCCATACGTAGAATGTATGCACACATGACTGTAAGTCGCTTTGGATAAAAGCGTCTGCTAAATGGCATATATTATTATTATTATATTATTATAAGCAGGTGGGGACAGCAGACTGAGATAGGGAGAGATTGAATCTGGCCGTAAATACACCAACCAGCTGGTCTGAGCATGCTCTGAGAACGTGGCTAGGGATGCCGTCTGGACTGGCAGCCTTGCGAGGGTTAACACGTTTAAATGTTTTACTCACATCGGCCACGGAGAAGAAAAAAGAAAGCCCACAGTCCTTGGTAGCGGGCCACATCAGAGACACCGTGTTATCCTCAAAGCCTGCAAAGAATGTGTTTAGCCTGTCCGGAAGCAAGATGTTGGTCTCGGCGATGTGGCTGGTTTTCCTTATGTAGTCCCTGACACATACAGTGGGGCAAAAAAGTATTTAGTCAGCCACCAATTGTGCAAGTTCTCCCACTTAAAAAGATGAGAGAGGCCTGTAATTTTCATCATAGGTACACTTCAACTATGACAGACAAAATGAGAGAAAAAAATCCAGAAAATCACATTGTAGGATTTTTTATTAATTTATTTGCAAATTATGGTGGAATATAAGTAAGTCCATATCAGCCATTTCTAGCACGTGCTTCTACTTCTGTTGAGCACCGCGGTACTGGACTGATGCCAATCTTTGAATGCGAAACATAACGGCTAAAGTGGAGAGAACCTGTACAAGCGTTTTCATCCATTTCTGATGTTTTCCGCTGCGGAGGTCAGTGATCCTTTTATGGGCGAGGGTTCACTAATTAGCCGTGTACTGGGAACCATCCCCTCTGATAGCTGGCACATTATTAAAAAATGTTTTGTTCATTTTTTTCAAAGTTTGGGTTTTGCATTGATGGAAGCTGCAAATGCGATTATAATTTATTTAAAGACGTTAATGAACCATCAATACTGGATCAGTAATGTGGGAGTTGATCGTAAATGAATTTGCAAAAGCAAAGTCAATGTGGAGGCTATATACAGGCTATTACGGTACAGAGTCAATGTGGAGGCTATATACAGGCTATTACGGTACAGAGTCAATGTGGAGGCTATATACAGGGGGTGCCGGTACAGAGTCAATGTGCGGGGGCACCGGTTAGTTGAGGTAGTATGTACATGTAGGTAGAGTTCATTAAAGTGACTATGTATAGATGACAACAGAGAGTGGCATTGGTGTGGAGAGGGGAGGGGAGGGGGGGCAATGTGAATAGTCTGGGTAGCCATTTGACTAGATGTTCAGGAGTCTTAAGGCTTGGGGATAGAAGCTGTCTCGAAGCCTCTTGGACCTAGACTTGGTGCTCTGGTACCGCTTGCCGTGCAGTAGCAGAGAGAATAGTCTATGACTACGGTGGCTGGAGTATTTGACCATTTTCAGGGCCTTCCTCAAGGCCTTCCATCATCCTCCCCCAGGCAGATATCAGACTAAAAGCATGAGATGTAAAACCTGCATAAACAAGTCAAGTCTCAGCTACAAGTCAAGTCTCAGGGACTAGGGCCTAGTGGACGTGTCAAACCCATTCCATGGAGGGCCTAGTGGACGTGTCAAACCCATTCCATGGAGGGCCTAGTAGACGTGTCAAACCCATTCCATGTAGGGCCTAGTGGACGTGTCAAACCCATTCCATGGAGGGTCTAGTGCACGTGTCAAACCCATTCCATGGAGGGTCTAGTGGACGTGTCAAACCCATTCCATGGAGGGTCTAGTACACGTGTCAAACCCATTCCATGGAGGGTCTAGTACACGTGTCAAACCCATTCCATGGAGGGTCTAGTACACGTGTCAAACCCATTCCATGGAGGGTCTAGTGGACGTGTCAAACCCATTCCATGGAGGGTCTAGTGGACGTGTCAAACCCATTCCATGGAGGGTCTAGTGCACGTGTCAAACCCATTCCATGGAGGGTCTAGTGGACGTATCAAACCCATTCCATGGAGGGTCTAGTACACGTGTCAAACCCATTCCATGGAGGGGTCAAACCCATTCCATGGAGTGGACGTGTCAAACCCATTCCATGGAGGGTCTAGTGGACGTGTCAAACCCATTCCATGGAGGGTCTAGTAGACGTGTCAAACCCATTCCATGGAGGGTCTAGTGGACGTGTCAAACCCATTCCATGGAGGGTCCTCAAACCCATTCCATGGAGGGTCTAGTGGACGTGTCAAACCCATTCCATGTAGGGCCTAGTGGACGTGTCAAACCCCATTCCATGGTCTAGGGTCAAACCCATTCCATGGAGGGTGACTCAAACCCATTCCATGGAGGGTCTAGTCACGTGTCAAACCCATTCCATGTAGGGCCTCCAGTGCCTAGACGTGTCAAACCCATTCCATGGAGGGTCAAACCCATTCCATGTAGGGTCTAGTACACGTGTCAAACCCATTCCATGTAGGGCCTAGTGGACGTGTCAAACCCATTCCATGGAGGGTCTAGTACACGTGTCAAACCCATTCCATGGAGGGCCTAGTGGACGTGTCAAACCCATTCCATGTAGGGCCTAGTGGACGTGTCAAACCCATTCCATGGAGGGTCTAGTACACGTGTCAAACCCATTCCATGTAGGGCCTAGTGGACGTGTCAAACCCATTCCATGTAGGGCCTAGTGGACACGTGTCAAACCCATTCCATGGAGGGCCTAGTACACGTGTCAAACCCATTCCATGGAGGGCCTAGTGGACGTGTCAAACCCATTCCATGGAGGGCCTAGTACACGTGTCAAACCCATTCCATGGAGGGCCTAGTACACGTGTCAAACCCATTCCATGGAGGGTCTAGTACACGTGTCAAACCCATTCCATGGAGGGCCTAGTGGACGTGTCAAACCCATTCCATGTAGGGCCTAGTGGACGTGTCAAACCCATTCCATGGAGGGCCTAGTGCACGTGTGAGGATGAACCAGGGTGTCTGTAGTGAAGCCTCTAGCGCTGAGATGCAGTGCCTTAGACCGTTGCGCCACTCGGATGGCCGAGTGTCTGCTGGTTTTTGCTCCTCCCTTGTACTTGTACCTCCCTTGTACTCCTCCCTTATTAAGGTCACTAATTAGTGAAGAAGTCCCCTCGCCCTAGTTGTCTAGGTCTTAATTGAATGGAAAAAACATAAACATGCAGACACGAGGCCAGGGGATAGGATGAAAAACTCGAAGTGACTCAGCCCTCAGTGGAATGAGTTTGATTAGAGTATACAGAGTGTCTGACTTTATTGTTCTAGAAGTAAACAAAGCCATATGTTTTTTATTTGTAGTTATTTCACCTTTATTTAACTAGGTAGGCTAGTTGAGAACAAGTTCTCATTTGCAATTGTGACCTGGCCAAGATAAAGCAAAGCAGTTAGACACATACAACATCACAGAGTTACACATGGAATAAACAAACATACAGTCAATAATACAGTAGAAAAGTATATATACAGTGTGTGCAAATGAGGAAGGATAAGAGAGGTAAAGGTAATAAATAGGCCATGGTGGCGAAGTAACTGCAGTATAGCATTTAAACACTGGAATGGTAAGATGTGCATAATATGAATGTGCAAGTAGAGATACTGGGGTGGAAAGGAGCAAGATAAATAAATAAATACAGTATGGGGATGAGGTAGGTAGATAGATGGGCTGTTTACAGATGGGTTATGTACAGGAGCAGTGATCTGTGAGCTGCTCTGACAGCTGGCGCTTAAAGCTAGTGAGGGAGGTAAGAGTCTTCAGTTTTAGTGATTTTTGTAGTTTGATCCAGTCATTGGCAGCAGAGAACTGGAAGGAGAGGCGGTCAAAGGAAGATTTGTCTTTGGGGGTGACCAGTGAGTTATACCTGCTGGAGCGCGTGCTGCAGGTGGGTGCTGCTATGGTGACCAGCGAGCTGAGATATGGCAGGGCTTTGCCTAACAGAGACTTGTAGATGACCTGGAGCCAGTGAGTTTGGCGACGAGTATGAAGCGAGGGCCAGCCAACGAGAGCATACAGGTCGCGGTGGTGGGTAGTATATGGGGCTTTGGTGACAAAACGGATGGCACTGTGATAGACCGCATCCAATTTGTTGAGTAGAGTGTTGGAGGCTATTTTTTAAATGTCGTAGCCGAAGTATACAGAGAAGAGAGTCGGCCTGAGAATTGAACCCTGAGGCACCCCCATAGAGAGTGCCAGAGGTCCGGACTACGAGGCCCTCCAATTTGACACACTGATGTCTGTCTGAGAAGTAGTTGGTGAACCAGGCAAGGCAATCATTTGAGAAACCAAGGCTATTGAGTCTGCCAAGAAGAATGGTGTGATTGACAGAGTCGAATGCCTTTGCCAGGTCGTGGAATACGGCTATATCTGTTCCTGGTTATAAAGGTGACAAGCGTTGATTTGAGCTAAGAGGAAGTACTAGCAAAGTAAGAAGAAGCAGACCCCTAAACATTAATGAGGTGATAGGAAGTGCTAACCAAGTAACAAGAAGCAGACCCCGAGCAAAGAAAGTGGGAGAGTTCTCCAAAATGGTATGTTTGCCTTGTGTTTTTTAATCAGAGAAATTCTCTTTAAATGGTGAGGAGTATTGTTTAGTAAATACAATTCCTAGATATGTCCATTTTTCTGAAGATGAAATGGAAGTTCTAAACAAGAGGTGTTTTGCAACCATATGGGCATTAATTTGCTCGTTCCAATTTATTCTGTATCCCGAGAAGGTACCAAACACATTAATCAAGAATAGCTGGAATGCTAGATTGTGGTTCTGTTACATAGAGGAGAATGTCATCTGCATATAGGGAAATCTTATTTAGAGTATCTTTAGTATTATAGCAGTGTATTGCTGCATGAGATCTGATCGCCTGAGTGAGAGGTCCAATAATTAGAGCAAAGAGCATAGGCGACAGCGCACAACCTGGCCTTGTCCCTCTATAAAGGTTATATCGGGGCAAAAATGATTGGTTAGTGAGTATTCTCACACAGGGGTTCCTATATAGAAGCTGGATCCATTTTATGAACCCATCTCCAATATTACATTTCTGTAGGACCTTGAATAGATAGGGCCACTCAACTTGGTCAAAGGCCTTTTCGGTGTCAAGAGACATGTCGAAGAGGACGAGACAGAGGACGAGAGCTCAAAAGGACGAGAAGTCAATAGAGGAATAACGATTAAAGGAAATAGTGTTTTTTCTGTAATAGGCTATTATTGATCAACGGTTCAGAGACATGGGAGGAACATGTCTTCTGAAATAGGATATTTGTTATTTGGCCATTTGGCTAGATTTATTGCAAGGAATTATAATTGCTCAACTACAGGCTAGGGCTGGGTTATAAAACTAGATGCTGTCCCTTTGTTCTGTGGAGAGAACCACAGGAGAGAATCACTGAGAGAGCATCACTGAGGACAGGGGAGAATTACCATTTTCCTCACTGTATCATTTTTCCTCTTTGAATAAACCTATTTTCCTCCCCCTGATTTGCTTTGGGGTCTGTTATCAAAGAATAACATAAATTGCTAACAACGGCAAGGTCCACGTTGGGTAACCTCTAAGAATACATCATGTTGAAGAGGCGCCTGAGATTGAAGAATGAGTTTCCGTTAGGGATAAAGCAGGTCTGGTCCGAATGGACCAATTTGCCCACTAAAGTGCTAAGCCTGTTAGCCAGAGTTTTTGCTAAAATATTTTGGTCTCTATTAAGGAAAGATATTGGTCTGTATGACCCTACCTCTTCCGGATCTTTACCCTTCTTATGTATTACTGTAATGAACACCTCATCCATAGTAGGTAGTAGAGAGTTCCATCCTCATTGGCCTGAACCAACAGTTTGTGCAGGGAAAGAGCATGTTGCTCAATGATTTATAGAATTCACCAGGGAATCCATCTGGACCCAGGGTCTTTAGAGATGTAAGTGTTTCTCGAATTTCTCCAAGATATATTTCCTTATTCGGGAAGTTGGAATCTTCCTGGTTCAGGGCAGAGAGATTACAGTCCTCCAAAAAGTGGTGCATAATTAAGGGGTTAGGATCTGCTTTAGATGTATATAGAGTCTTGTATAACTGACGGAATATGTAATTGATGTCCTTGGGGGAAGAGAGTAATTCCCCAGTTACAAATGTAACTTTGTGAATCATTCGGTGACTCTCAGTTTTTCGAAGTTGTCTGGCAAGTAATTTGTGTGGTTTGTCACCAAACTCAAAATATTTTTGCTTTGCATAGAGAAAAGATGTAGCTATTTTAGCTGAGAGAATATGATTATATTCAGTATTCATTATATATATATATTCAAATTTTAAAGCGTCAATTTTTTAAATGTTTCTCCATAGATGGACGACTAGTATTCTCTCTATCCAGTAAATGCATTTGTCCTCCAAATCTACTAATTTTCCTCTCCTGACAGCCTGAAAGGAGATGATACAGCCTTTCAAATATGCCTTCAGTGTTTCCCACATTAATGCTAAGGAAGTGTGATGTAATTGGTTTTAAACCTCCTCTGGTTTGATACGATACCACCCTCGGGGGACTGTGGTCAGAGATTAGAATATCATGATACCTCACATTACAGGTATAAGGGAGTCATTTTGCATCAACTAAAAAGTAGTCAATTCAGGTATAAACATTGTAAACATGAGAGTAAAAGGAGTGTCCCCTACCCGTTGGGTTACAGATTCTACAAATATCAAATAAGTTAGAATTTCTTATGTAGGTATTCAATAATTAATTTGAATTGGAGGTAGGGGTTCGCCAGGTAGAGGATCTATCCAAATATTGGTCTAGCACACAGTTAAGGTCCCCCCAATGACCAGGTTATTATGGGAAATACCTGGAATCAGGACCCGTAGATATTCAGTAGAGTTACAGAAGTAGAAGGAATCTCTCCTATTTCGATCACATAATGACCCTCTTTATCCAAAATAGTGGTTTGATGTAGAATGGGAATTCCTTTCCGTACCAGAATCGCTGTGCCTCTCGGTTTGGCGTAGTAGTTAGAATGACCCACCCATCTACATTTAAGACTGCTATGATAATTATTTTTCAGATGGGTTTCTTGCAAAAAATATAATATCAGACGAGAGTGATTTTAAGTGGGCTAGGACCTTGCCTCTCTTAATTGGTTCGTTTAAACCCTTGATATTCCAGGAAGTAAATATAAAGCCCCGCCCTACTCTCATTTGTAGTTCCTATGGTGGCCTGCAGAACATGTAACTCAATATAAAGGTAAGAAGGCACACCAAGCCATCAAGATCAGCATATGTACAGTGGTTCCATCTTTAAAAGTTGTGAGCTTACACCGCAGGACTGAGAGGTATACGTATATATACATATACATATGAGATGAATAATGTAGGGTAAGTAACATTATATAAGGTAGCATTGTTTAAAGTGGCTAGTGATATATTTACATCATTTCCCATCAATTCCCATTATTAAAGTGGCTGGAGTTGAGTCAGTGTCAGTGTGTTGGCAGCAGCCACTCAATAATTATAACGAGGTAAGCAACAAAAAAAAAATACAATTGAGAGGAATCTGTTGGTTAATGTAACGATTGTGCATATTTTTGGGTCATAAAGTTCATTTACAAAAATCGCTATTTAGCAAGTTAGCTGACTAGCTAACATTAGCCGGCTAGCTAGCTGATAATATGACATAGTAATTTGTGTTGTTTCGTGTTTTAGGGACTCCTGAGAAAACCAGCAAACCAGGATGTAAAGAATCTAGCTAGCTAAAGCATTTACTGCAAATGTAATGTACAATTGTGTAAGCTTGCCTTGCAATGCAGCTGAAGTAACATAGCTAGCTAACTATTTACTTGCTTATTGTGTAGTGGAGGATAAAAATAACTGTATGACTATTTTTTATTTAACCTTTATTTATACAGGTTTTTCTCATTGAGATAACATCTCTTTTCCAAGAGAGACCTGGTCCAATAGCAGCAGGGGAAACAACGTTTCAGCATCTCTTTACCAAGAGAGACCTGGTCCAATAGCAGCAGGGGGAACAACGTTTCAGCATCTCTTTACCAAGAGAGACCTGGTCCAATAGCAGCCAAGAGAGACCTGGTCCAATAGCAGCCAAGAGAGACCTGGTCCAATAGCAGCCAAGAGAGACCTGGTCCAATAGCAGCAGGGGGAACAACGTTTCAGCATCTCTTTACCAAGAGAGACCTGGTCCAATAGCAGCCAAGAGAGACCTGGTCCAATAGCAGCCAAGAGAGACCTGGTCCAATAGCAGCCAAGAGAGACCTGGTCCAATAGCAGCAGGGGGAACAACGTTTCAGCATCTCTTTACCAAGAGAGACCTGGTCCAATAGCAGCAGGGGGAACAACGTTTCAGCATCTCTTTACCAAGAGAGACCTGGTCCAATAGCAGCAGGGGGAACAACGTTTCAGACAAAACAACTTACATACACTAACACAACATTAAACACAACTATAAACACACATACAGTACAAAAATGTCATATTACATTGAAAAACACAAACATCTTAACTGAAAACACCTGTCCTAAAGACAATTACACTCTTCTATGATATATACATCGATCAAGTGTTTAAACTCCACCAACGAAACTAGATCATCACATTTTAATATGTTCAGGAGAGAATTCCAGGACCACGGAGCTGAGTAACTAAAACTATTTCAACCATGTCCTGTTCTAATTGTTGGTACTGCTAGAAGCAAATGAGAACGGGACCATCATTTCTATTTATTTACCAACCTGACAAAAGAGAACAGAGATAAAATGGCATTTTACCCAGTATGGCCTTATAAATCAGTGTATACCAGTGTTTAAGACAACGCAAGGTCAATGACGACCAGCCAACAGCGCTGTAGAGATCACAATGATATGTTAGACGTTTCTGATTGGTAATGAACCTGAGGGGCTGCATGATACACTGAATCAAGTCCTCTCAGGGTCGTGGCTGAGGGCTGCATGATACACAGAATCAAGTGCTCTCAGGGTAGTG
The DNA here is from genome assembly GCF_023373465.1 of Oncorhynchus keta. Classification (NCBI taxonomy): domain Eukaryota; kingdom Metazoa; phylum Chordata; class Actinopteri; order Salmoniformes; family Salmonidae; genus Oncorhynchus; species Oncorhynchus keta. The sequence continues at coordinate 85,510,924 of NC_068439.1, read as the reverse complement.
GCTGTGGGCTGCATGATACACAGAATCAAGTCCTCTCAGGGTAATGGCTGAGGGCTGCATGATACACTGAATCAAGTCCTCTCAGGGTAGTGGCTGTGGGCTGCATGATACACTGAATCAAGTCCTCTCAGGGTAGTGGCTGTGGGCTGCATGATACACAGAATCAAGTCCTCTCAGGGTAGTGGCTGTGGGCTGCATGATACACAGAATCAAGTCCTCTCAGGGTAATGGCTGAGGGCTGCATGATACACTGAATCAAGTCCTCTCAGGGTAGTGGCTGTGGGCTGCATGATACACTGAATCAAGTCCTCTCAGGGTAGTGGCTGTGGGCTGCATGATACACTGAATCAAGTCCTCTCAGGGTCGTGGCTGTGGGCTGCATGATACACTGAATCAAGTCCTCTCAGGGTAGTGGCTGTGGGCTGCATGATACACAGAATCAAGTCCTCTCAGGGTAGTGGCTGTGGGCTGCATGATACACAGAATCAAGTGCTCTCAGGGTAGTGGCTGTGGGCTGCATGATACACAGAATCAAGTGCTCTCAGGGTAGTGGCTGTGGGCTGCATGATACACAGAATCAAGTGCTCTCGGGGTCGTGGCTGAGGGCTGCATGATACACTGAATCAAGTCCTCTCAGGGTAGTGGCTGAGGCCTGCATATATATATATAACATCACTACAATCTAAAACCGACAGTAATGTACATCGTACCAGCTCCTTCCTGGCCTCCAGAGAAAAACAAGCCTTATGCCGGTAATAAAATCCTATTTTCAGCTTGAGCGTCCTTATCAAGTTCTCTACATGCAGTGAAGCTCAGCTTATCATCAACCCACACACCCAAATATTTGTACACTTTAACTTGCTCTATAGTATATTAGCCAATGTAGCAATGACATGATTTGTAACATACCTGGCATTTGAAAAAAACATACATTTTGTTTAACCCGAATTCAAAATCAGCTTTAAATCATACATATTCTGTTGTATGATGTTAAATGCTCTTTGGGCATTTTCAAAAGCCAAAGATAAACTAATACCACGTGAATAAAGAACAGCATCATCTGCATAAAAATGAACATCCGCTGTTTCAATAAGATCCCCAATGTTGTTGATATACAAAATGAACAACAGTGGGCCCAAAATAGAACCTTGCGGAACACCTTGGCACACCTCTATGGACTCAGATTTACAACCATCCGCCATTACACATTGTGTACGATTTGATAGGTCATTTATAAACCAATCTAGAGCATGACCAGTTATTCCACAACATTTTAACCTTTGCACTAACACAGCATGGTCCACGGTGTCAAAAGCCTTTGACAAATCAATAAAAACAGGCGCACAATGTAACTTCTTATCAAGAGCACAGTGGATGTCATTTAAAACCTTCAATGATGCTGAAACAGTGCTGTGGCCAGACCTAAAACCTGACTGCATTCCATCTAAGATGTTGTTTTCTTGGAAGTAGACCTTCAGCTCCCTACTAACTAAGGACTCCAGTACCTTTGACAGTACAGACAATTTTGATATGGGTCGATAGTTGTCAAGTAGCGGAGGATCTCCACCTTTCAGGAGAGGCAGTACAAAAGCAGATTTCCATAACTTGGGGATTTCCTTTACATCAATCGTGAGGTTGAAAATACATGTTAAGTTGCATATGAACGTGACTGACAGCTTCTCTGATCAATTCATTTATCAGAATCATTATTATAATGGTTATAGCCAATAGAAATGGCAATAGAAACTAAGTTAAAACTAATGAAGCTGCTTGATGTGATTGTGTTACGCTGTAACCCTGAATTCACGCGTAACGGACTGAATTGGCTAGCTAGCAAAGGAGAAGTTATGTTAATAATAATAATAATAATATATGCCATTTAGCAGACGCTTTTATCCAAAGCGACTTACAGTCATGTGTGCATACATTCTACGTATGGGTGGTCCCGGGAATCGAACCCACTACCCTGGCGTTACAAGCACCATGCTCTACCAACTGAGCTACAGAAGGACCACTTGTGACTGAGAAAGATAGAAAGTGAACACTTACCGATACTTTCCTTCCGTAGATGTTCCCAGGCACTGTTTTGAGATAGCCGTCTTGCACTATCAATCAAAAAAGTAGAGCTATGTCTTCGCAATAACAATCCAATTTCCTCACATCAACCCTCAGCACTTTGAGTCCGGATTGGCAGATGTACCAAATGCACATGCCCACGGAACAGTTCTTCCAGGTCCAGAAATTTTACAGCGTCACAATCACAACACAATCAGAAATATTGGGAACTGAGTTTTAAAACCCTAAATGACTGAGTTCGTTTCCCCTCTGTCCTCCCCCCTAAAACACGCACACAAACATGTACAATGGCACTACTCTGTCCATCTCGCTTGCTCTCTCAATCTCTCTCCATCTATATGTCCATCTCTCTTTCTCTCACCTTGTCTCTCTACTTCTTTGAGAATCTGGCACTGAGTTTCAAAACACCAAATTAATGAGTTAGTCTCCCCTCTTCTCTCTCCTCTCCCCTCCCCTCTCCCTCTCTCTTCTCCCCTCCCCCCCCCCCTCTCTTCTCCCCCTCTCCCTCTCTCTTCTCCCCTCTCTTCTCCCCCTCTCTTCTCCCTTTCTCTCCTCCTCTCCTCTCCCCTCCCCTCTCCCTCTCTCCTCTCCTCTCTTCTCCCTCTCTCCTCCCCCTCTCTCCTCCCCTCTCCCTCTCTCCTCTCCTCCCCCTGTCTCCTCTCCCCTCCCCTCTCTCTTCTCCCCTCCCCATCTCCTCCCCCTCTCTCTTCTCCCCTCCCCATCTCCTCCCCCTCTCTTCTCCCTCTCTCCTCCCCATCTCTTCTCCCTCTCTCCTCCCCCTCTCCTCTCTCCCCCAGGCTGACTGCAGTAGTTATTAAATCTAAATGTGCAGCAGATCTCTGAGGTCCTGTGTGTGTGTTTGTGTGTGTGTGTGTGTGTGTGTTGTGTGTGTGTGTGTGTGTTTGTGTGTGTGTGTGTGTGTTTGTGTGTGTGTGTGAGTAACATCTTGCCACCGAAGAGGAAACCCCTGGTTCTCCTGTCATCACCTTCCAGCTCCTCAAACATTTCAATTTTGAGCGCAGTGCCGGTCCCACACACAGACACACACGGTCTGCATTAGGGACAGTGGAGGTGCTCCCTCTGCTCCCATTTCAGGAGGGCGTTACTTCAACCCTCTCATTCTTCTCTCTCTCTCTTTTCTCGCTCACTCTCTCTTTTCTCCTCTCTCGCTTTCCCCCTCTCTCAATCTCTCTCTCTTTTCTCCTCTCATTTCTCTCTTTTCTCCTCTCTCTTTTCTTCTCTCTCTCACTCTCTCTCAATTCATTTTAAGGGGTTTATTGGCATGGGAAACATATGTTGACATTGCCAAAGCAAGATAAACAAAAGTGAAATAAACAAAAAATGTACATTAAACATTACACTCACAAAAGTACCAATAGAATAAAGACATTTCAAATGTCATACTGTATTATGTGCAAATAGTTAAAGTACAAAAGGGAAAATAAATAAACAGAAATATGGGTTGTATTTACAGTGGTGTTTGTTCTTCACTGGTTTCCCTTTTCTTGTGGCAACAGGTCACAAATCTTGCTGTTGTGATGGCACACTGTGGGATTTCACCCAGTAGATATGGGAGTTTAGCAAAATTGGGTTTGTTTTTGAATTCTTTGTGGATCTGTGAAATCTGAGGGAAATATGTGTCTCTAATATGGTCATACATTGGGCAGGAGGTTAGGAAGTGCAGCTCAGTTTCCACCTCATTTTGTGGGCAGTGTGCACATGCAGTGCCTTGCGAAAATATTTGGCCCCCTTGAACTTTGCGACCTTTTGCCACATTTCAGGCTTCAAACATAAAGATATAAAACTGTATTTTTTTGTGAAGAATCAAGAACAAGTGGGACACAATCATGAAGTAGAACGACATTTATTGGATATTTCAAACTTTTTTAACAAATCAAAAACTGAAAAATTGGGCGTGCAAAATGATTCAGCAGCCGTCTTCATCGACCTTGCCAAGGCTTTCGACTCTGTCAATCACCATATTCTTATCGGCAGACTCAGTAGCCTCGGTTTTTCGGACGACTACCTTGCCTGGTTCACCAACTACTTTGCAGACAGAGTTCAAAAGTGTCAAATCGGAGGGCATGCTGTCCGGTCCTCTGGCAGTCTCTATGGGGGTGCCACAGGGTTCAACCCTCGGGCCGACTCTTTTCTCTGTATATATCAATGATGTTGCTCTTGCTGCGGGCGATTCCCTGATCCACCTCTACGCAGACGACACCATTCTATATACATCCGGCCCGTCCTTGGACACTGTGCTATCTAACCTCCAAACGAGCTTCAATGCCATACAACACTCCTTCCGTGGCCTCCAACTGCTCTTAAACGCAAGTAAAACCAAATGCATGCTTTTCAGCCGTTCGCTGCCTGCACCCGCATGCCTGACCAGCATCACCACCCTGGATGGTTCTGACCTTGAATATGTAGACATCTATAAGTACCTAGGTGTCTGGCTAGACTGTAAACTCTCCTTCCAGACTCATATCAAACATCTCCAATCGAAAATCAAATCTTGAGTCGGCTTTCTATTCCGCAACAAAGCCTCCTTCACTCACGCCGCCAAACTTACCCTAGTAAAACTGACTATCCTACCGATCCTCGACTTCGGCGATGTCATCTACAAAATTGCTTCCAACACTCTACTCAGCAAACTGGATGCAGTTTATCACAGAGCCATCCGTTTTGTCACTAAAGCACCGTATACCACCCACCACTGCGACCTGTATGCTCTCGTCGGCTGGCCTTCGCTACATATTCGTCGCCAGACCCACTGGCTCCAGGTCATCTACAAGTCCATGCTAGGTAAAGCTCTGCCTTATCTCAGTTCACTGGTCATGATGGCAACACCCATCCGTAGCACGCGCTCCAGCAGGTATAATTCACTGGTCATCCCCAAAACCAACACCTCTTTGGACACCTTTCCTTCCAGTTCTCTGCTGCCAATGACTGGAACGAATTGCAAAAATCACTGAAGTTGGAAACTTATATCTCCCTTACTAACTTCAAGTATCGGATGTCAGAGCAGCTTACCGATCTCTGTAGCTGTACATAGCCCATCTGTAAATAACACATTACATTTACATTTAAGTCATTTAGCAGACGCTCTTATCCAGAGCGACTTACAAATTGGTGCATTCACCTTATGACATCCAGTGGAACAGCCACTTTACAATAGCCCAACCAACTACCTTCCTCATCCCCATATTGTTTTTTTCTGCTCTTTTGCACACCAGTATTTCTACTTGCACATCCTCTTCTGCATATATTTCACTCCAGTGTTAATCCAGTGTTAATTGCTAAATTGTAATTACTTCGCCACTATGGCCTGTTTATTGCCTTAACTCCTTACATATTTTGCACACATAGTATACAGATTTTCTATTGTGTTATTGACTGTACTTCTGTTTATCCCCTTTGCTTTATCTTAGCCAGGTCGCAGTTGTAAATGAGAACTTGTTCTCGACTGGCCTACCTGGTTAAATTAAGTAGATTTTTTAAAATTTAATGGCCATGCAGTCATGGGTGAACAGCGAGTACAGGAGGGGGCTGAGCACGCACCCTTGTGGGGCTCCGGTGTTGAGGATCAGCAAATTGGAGGTGTTGTTTCCTACCTTCACCACTTGGGGGCGGCCCGTCAAGAAGTCCAGGACCCAGTTGCACAGGGCGGGGGATCAGACCCAGGGCCTCGAGCTTAATGAGCTTTGAGGGTAATATGGTTTTGAATGCTGAGCTATAGTCAATGAACAGTATTCTTACATAGGTGTTCCTCTTGTCCAGATGGGATAGGACAGTGTGCAATGTGATGGCATCATCTGCAGATCTATTGGAGGGTAAGCACATTGAAGTGGGTCTAGGGTGTCAGGTAAGGTAGAGGTGATGTGAGACTTGACTAGTCTCTCAAAGCACTTCATGATGACAGAAGTGAGTGCTACGGGGCGATAGTCACTGAGTTCAGTTACCTTTGCTTTCTTGGGTACAGGAACAATGGTGGCCATCTTGAAGCATGTGGGGAAAGCAGACTGGGATAGGGAGAGATTGAATATGTCCGTAAACACACCAGTCAGCTGGTCTGCGCATCCTCTGAGGATGCGGCTAGGGATGCCGTCTGGGCCGGCAGCCTTGCGAGGGTTAACATGCTTAAATGTCTTACTCACATGGGCCGCGGAGCAGTAGAGTCCACAGACCTTTGTTGCAGGCCACGTCAGTGGCACTGTGTTATCCTTTAAGCCGGCAAAGAAGGTGTTTAGCTTGTCTGGAAGCAAGACTTTTGTGTCCGCGACGTGGCTGGTTTTCCCAGCCACATACGTCTCGTGTCTGAGACATTGATTTGCGACTCCACTTTGTCTCTACACTGATATTTTACCTGTTTGAATACCTGACGGAGGGAATAACTACACCGTTTGTATTCAGCCATATTCCCAGTCATCTTGGTTAAATGCGTTGGTTCGCGCTTTCAGTTTTGAGTGAATGCTGCCATTTATTCACGGTTTCTGGTTAAGGTAAGTGGGAACAACATCTCCTATACACTTCCTGATAAACTCAGTCACTGTATCAGTATATTTGTCAATGTTATTCTCTGAACATATCCCAGTCCACATGATCAAAACAATCTTGAAGCGTGGATTCCAATTGGTCAGACCAGTGTTGTATAGTCCTTGGCACGGGTACTTACCGTTTGAGATTCTGCCTTATAGGAAGGGAGGAGCAGAATGGAGTCATGATCAGATTTCCTGAATGCAAGGCCGGGGAGAGGCATGTAAGCATTCTGGAAGTTGGAGAAGCAGTGAGCGAGTGTTTTAGCAGTGCGAGTACTACAGTTGATGTCCTGAAAGAACTTCAGTTCCTCAAATCCCCAGCTACAATAAATGTGGCCTCAGGATATGTGGTTTCCAGTTTGCATAAAGTCCAGTGAAGGTCTTTGAGGGCCATCGTGGTATCGGCTTGAGGGGAAATATACACAGCTGTGACTCTAAATGAAGAGAATTCTCTTGGGCGGTAATATGGTAAGCATTTGATTGTGAGGTATTCTAGGTCAGGTGAACAAAAGGTCTTGAGTTCCTTTATGGTATCACAATCACACGATGAGTAGTTATCATGAAATATCTTGCCAGAGAGATATTTATTCCTGTCTGTGCGATGAACTGAGAACTCAACTGGATGTACGGAGTCAGAGAGTTTATCCCGAGAGAGCCATGTTTCCGTGAAACAGAATATGTTATAATCCCTGATGTTTCTCTGAAAGGAAATCCTCGCCCTCAGCTCATCAGCTTTATTATCCAGAGACTGAACATTAGCAAGTGATATACTGGTGCGCGTGCCTCCTGAGTCGGACTAGAGGTCCATTTCTAGTACCTCTTCTCCGCCGCCGATATTTTGGGTCAGCCTCTGAAATCAGTTCAATTGGGATACAAAGGGTCAGATTCGGGGAAGTTGTATTCCTGGTATTCCTGGTATTCCTGGTCGTAATGCTGGTAATGAGTGAGTATGAGCTGTATGTTATAGCTTAATAATGTAAGAAATTACACATTAAAAATAAAATACTGCAAAGTTGCCTAAAACACTGCTGCCCTCTATCGTCGCCATCTGCGAATTTGCCTCTGTTAATTAATATCAAATTCAGAAAGAACAGTTTGTTCAGTTTGCTAGAGGTTTTTGTGTACTGTCGGCAGGTTTCCAGGCAGATTCCGTTAAGCATGTTGTTTATTTCTGGAGGCAAGTGTTTATGTTTCTGAAAAACAATGAGCAACAGTAAAATGTGCATTTTAAAATGAAGCAAGGGAGGTGGCTCTACACAGGGTATGCCGGCACAGATAGTCTACGATAAATTGAGTGTGGGGATTTGGGACATAAGAGCTTTGCATGCCCACATAAAGGCCGTAGACAAGGTGAGTGTACAAGCGCCAGTGGGGAAAATCGAGTTCAACGTGCCAGTGGCCATGAGACACAGGCAGCAGAGGCTGGGTCTAGTTATACTATAGATGGTGGTGTAGATGAGGCTGGGTCTCGTGAGGTTATAGATGGTGGTGTAGATGAGGCTGGATCTAGTTATACTATAGATGGTGGTGTAGATGAGGCTGGATCTAGTCATATAGATGTAGATGAGGCTGGATGTCAGGTTATAGATGGTGTAGATGAGGCTGGGTCTAGTCAGGTTATAGATGGTGGTGTAGATGAGGCTGGGTCTATTCAGGTTATAGATGGTGGTGTAGATGAGGCTGGGTCTCATCAGTCATACTATAGATGGTGGTGTAGATGAGGCTGGGTCTATTCAGGTTATAGATGGTGGTGTAGATGAGGCTGGGTCTAGTTATACTATAGATGGTGGTGTAGATGAGGCTGGATCTAGTCATACTATAGATGGTGGTGTAGATGAGGCTGGATCTAGTCATACTATAGATGGTGGTGTAGATGAGGCTGGGTCAAGTTATACTATAGATGGTGGTGTAGATGAGGCTGGATCTAGTCATACTATAGATGGTGGTGTAGATGAGGCTGGGTCTAGTTATACTATAGATGGTGGTGTAGATGAGGCTGGGTCTAGTTATACTATAGATGGTGGTGTAGATGAGGCTGGGTCTAGTCATACTATAGATGGTGGTGTAGATGAGGCTGGGTCTAGTCAGGTTATAGATGGTGGTGTAGATGAGGCTGGGTCTAGTTATACTATAGATGGTGGTGTAGATGAGGCTGGGTCTAGTTATACTATAGATGGTGGTGTAGATGAGGCTGGGTCTAGTTATACTATAGATGGTGGTGTAGATGAGGCTGGGTCTAGTTATACTATAGATGGTGGTGTAGATGAGGCTGGGTCTAGTTATACTATAGATGGTGGTGTAGATGAGGCTGGGTCTCGTCAGGTTATAGATGGTGGTGTAGATGAGGCTGGGACTAGTTATACTATAGATGGTGGTGTAGATGAGGCTGGATCTAGTCATACTATAGATGGTGGTGTAGATGAGGCTGGGTCTAGTCAGGTTATAGATGGTGGTGTAGATGAGGCTGGGTCTTGTTATACTATAGATGGTGGTGTAGATGAGGCTGGATCTAGTCATACTATAGATGGTGGTGTAGATGAGGCTGGGTTTCGTCAGGTTATAGATGGTGGTGTAGATGAGGCTGGATCTAGTCATACTATAGATGGTGGTGTAGATGAGGCTGGATCTAGTCATACTATAGATGGTGGTGTAGATGAGGCTGGGTCTAGTCAGGTTATAGATGGTGGTGTAGATGAGGCTGGGTCTAGTCAGGTTATAGATGGTGGTGTAGATGAGGCTGGGTCTAGTCAGGTTATAGATGGTGGTGTAGATGAGGCTGGGTCTAGTCAGGTTATAGATGGTGGTGTAGATGAGGCTGGGTCTAGTCAGGCTATAGATGGTGGTGTAGATGAGGCTGGGTCTAGTCAGGTTATAGATGGTGGTGTAGATGAGGCTGGGTCTAGTCAGGTTATAGATGGTGGTGTAGATGAGGCTGGTTCTAGTCATGTTATAGATGGTGGTGTAGATGAGGCTGGGTCTAGTCATGCTATAGATGGTGGTGTAGATGAGGCTGGGTCTAGTCAGGTTATAGATGATGTATTTGAGGCTGGGTCTAGTCAGGTTATAGATGGAGGTGTAGATGAGGCTGGGTTGGGTCAGGTTATAGATGGTGGTGTAGATGAGGCTGGGTCTAGTCAGGTTATAGATGGTGGTGTAGATGAGGCTGGGTTGAGTCATGTTATGGATGGTGGTGTAGATGAGGCTGGGTCTAGTCAGGTTATAGATGGTGTAGATGAGGCTGGGTCTAGTCAGGTTATAGATGGTGGTGTAGTTGAGGCTGGGTCTAGTCAGGTTATAGATGGTGGTGTAGATGAGGCTGGGTCTAGTCAGGTTATAGATGGAGGTGTAGATGAGGCTGGGTCTAGTCAGGTTATAGATGGAGGTGTAGATGAGGCTGGGTCTAGTCATGTTATAGATGGTGTAGATGAGGCTGGGTCTAGTCATACTATAGATGGTGGTGTAGATGAGGCTGGGTCTAGTCAGGTTATAGATGGTGGTGTAGATGAGGCTGGGTCTAGTCAGGTTATAGATGGAGGTGTAGATGAGGCTGGGTCTAGTCAGGTTATAGATGGAGGTGTAGATGAGGCTGGGTCTAGTCAGGTTATAGATGGTGGTGTAGATGAGGCTGGGTCGAGTCATGTTATGGATGGTGGTGTAGATGAGGCTGGGTCGAGTCATGTTATGGATGGTGGTGTAGATGAGGCTGGGTCTAGTCATGTTATAGATGGTGTAGATGAGGCTGGGTCTAGTCAGGTTATAGATGGTGGTGTAGATGAGGCTGGGTCGAGTCATGTTATGGATGGTGGTGTAGATGAGGCTGGGTCTAGTCATGTTATAGATGGTGTAGATGAGGCTGGGTCTAGTCATACTATAGATGGTGGTGTAGATGAGGCTGGGTCTAGTCATGTTATAGATGGGGGTGTAGATGAGGCTGGGTCTAGTTATACTATAGATGGTGGTGTAGATGAGGCTGGTTCTAGTCATGTTATAGATGGGGGTGTAGATGAGGCTGGGTCTAGTCATACGAAAGATGGTGGTGTAGATGAGACTGGGTCGAGTCATGTCATGGATGGTGGTGTAGATGAGGCTGGGTCTAGTCATGTCTTGGATGGTGGTGTAGATGAGGCTGGGTCTAGTCATGTCATGGATGGTGGTGTAGATGAGGCTGGGTCTAGTCATGTCATGGATGGTGGTGTAGATGAGGCTGGGTGGAGTCAGGTTATAGATGGTGGTGTCGATGAGGCTGGGTCTATTCATGTCATGGATGGTGGTGTAGATGAGGCTGGGTCTAGTCATGTCATGGATGGTGGTGTCGATGAGGCTGGGTTTCATCATGTTATAGATGGTGTCGATGAGGCTGGGACTAGTCATACTATAGATGGTGGTGTAGATGAGGCTGGGTCTTGTCAGGTTATAGATGGTGGTGTAGATGAGCCTGGGACTAGTCATACTATAGATGGTGGTGTAGATGAGGCTGGGTCTCGTCAGGTTATAGATGGTGGTGCAGATGAGGCTGGGTCTAGTCAGGTTTTTGATGGTGTAGATGAGGCTGGGTCTAGTCAGTCTAGTCATGGTGGTGTAGATGAGTCTGGGTCTAGTCATACTATAGATGGTGTCGATGAGGCTGGGTCTAGTCATATTATAGATGGTGGTGTAGATGAGGCTGGGTCTATTCAGGTTATAGATGGCAGTGTAGATGAGGCTGGGTCAAGTCAGGTTATAGATGGTGTAGATGAGGCTGGGTCTAGTCATACTATAGATGGTGTCGATGAGGCTGGGTCTAGTCATATTATAGATGGTGGTGTAGATGAGGCTGGGACTAGTCATACTATAGATGGTGGTGTAGATGAGGTTGGTTCTAGTCATGTTATAGATGGTGGTGTAGATGAGGCTGGGTCGAGTCATGTTATGGATGGTGGTGTAGATGAGGCTGGGTCAAGTCAGGTTATAGATGGTGTAGATGAGGCTGGGTCTAGTCATACTATAGATGGTGGTGTAGATGAGGCTGGGTCTATTCAGGTTATAGATGGCAGTGTAGATGAGGCTGGGTCAAGTCAGGTTATAGATGGTGTAGATGAGGCTGGGTCTAGTCATACTATAGATGGTGTCGATGAGGCTGGGTCTAGTCATATTATAGATGGTGGTGTAGATGAGGCTGGGACTAGTCATACTATAGATGGTGGTGTAGATGAGGTTGGTTCTAGTCATGTTATAGATGGTGGTGTAGATGAGGCTGGGTGGAGTCAGGTTATAGATGGTGGTGTCGATGAGGCTGGGTCTAGTTATACTATAGATGGTGGTGTAGATGAGGCTGGGTCTATTCATGTCATGGATGGTGGTGTAGATGAGGCTGGGTCTATTCATGTCATGGATGGTGGTGTAGATAAGGCGGGGTCTAGTCAGGTTATAAATGGTGGTGTAGATGAGGCTGGGACTAGTCATGTTATAGATGGTGGTGTAGATGAGGCTGGGTCTATTCATGTCATGGATGGTGGTGTAGATGAGGCTGGGTGGAGTCAGGTTATAGATGGTGGTGTCGATGAGGCTGGGTCTATTCATGTCATGGATGGTGGTGTAGATGAGGCTGGGTCTATTCATGTCATGGATGGTGGTGTAGATGAGACTGGGTCTAGTCAGGTTATAGATGGTGTAGATGAGGCTGGGTCTAGTCAGGTTATAGATGGTGGTGTAGATGAGGCTGGGTCTAGTCAGGTTTTTGATGGTGTAGATGAGGCTGGGTCTAGTCAGGTTATAGATGGTGTAGATGAGGCTGGGTCTAGTCAGGTTATAGATGAGGCTGGGTCTAGTCAGGTTATAGATGGTGGTGTAGATGAGGCTGGGTCTAGTCAGGTTATAGATGGTGGTGTAGATGAGGCTGGGTCTAGTCAGGTTATAGATGGCTGGGTAGATGAGGCTGGGTCTAGTCAGGTTATAGATGGTGGTGTAGATGAGGCTGGGTCTAGTCAGGTTATAGATGGTGGTGTAGATGAGGCTGGGTCTAGTCAGGTTATAGATGATGGTGTAGATGAGGCTGGGTCTAGTCAGGTTATAGATGGAGGTGTAGATGAGGCTGGGTCTAGTCAGGTTATGGATGGTGGTGTAGATGAGGCTGGGTCATACTATAGATGGTGGTGTAGATCTGGGTCTGTTATAGATGGTGGTGTAGATGAGGCTGGGTCTAGTCAGGTTATAGATGGTGTAGATGAGGCTGGGTCTAGTCATGTTATAGATGGTGTAGATGAGGCTGGGTCTAGTCATACTATAGATGGTGGTGTAGATGAAGCTGGGTCTAGTCAGGTTATAGATGGTGGTGTAGATGAGGCTGGGTCTATTCAGGTTATAGATGGCGGTGTAGATGAGGCTGGGTCTATTCAGGTTATAGATGGTGTCGATGAGGCTGGGACTAGTCATACTATAGATGGTGGTGTAGATGAGGCTGGGTCTAGTCATGTTATAGATGAGGCTGGGTCTCGTCAGGTTATAGATGGTGGTGTAGATGAGGCTGGGTCTAGTCAGGTTATAGATGGTGATGTAGATGAGGCTGGGTCTAGTCAGGTTATAGATGGTGTAGATGAGGCTGGGTCTAGTCAGGTTATAGATGGTGGTGTAGATGAGGCTGGGTCTAGTCAGGTTATAGATGGTGGTGTAGATGAGGCTGGGTCTCGTCAGGTTATAGATGGTGGTGTAGATGAGGCTGGGTCTAGTCAGGTTATAGATGGTGGTGTAGATGAGGCTGGGTCTTGTCAGGTTATTGATGGTGTAGATGAGGCTGGGTCTGATGAGGTTATTGATGGTGTAGATGAGGCTGGGTCTGGTCAGGTTATAGATGGTGGTGTAGATGAGGCTGGGTCTAGTCAGGTTATAGATGGTGGTGTAGATGAGGCTGGGTCTAGTCAGGTTATAGATGAGGCTGGGTCTAGTCAGGTTATAGATGGAGGTGTAGATGAGGCTGGGTCTAGTCAGGTTATGGATGGTGGTGTATTTGAGGCTGGGTCGAGTCATGTTATGGATGGTGGTGTAGATGAGGCTGGGTCTAGTCAGGTTATAGATGGTGTAGATGAGGCTGGGTCTAGTCATGTTATAGATGGTGTAGATGAGGCTGGGTCTAGTCATACTATAGATGGTGGTGTAGATGAAGCTGGGTCTAGTCAGGTTATAGATGGTGGTGTAGATGAGGCTGGGTCTATTCAGGTTATAGATGGCGGTGTAGATGAGGCTGGGTCTATTCAGGTTATAGATGGTGTCGATGAGGCTGGGACTAGTCATACTATAGATGGTGGTGTAGATGAGGCTGGGTCTAGTCATGTTATAGATGAGGCTGGGTCTCGTCAGGTTATAGATGGTGGTGTAGATGAGGCTGGGTCTAGTTATGTTATAGATGGTGTAGATGAGGCTGGGTCTAGTCAGGTTATAGATGGTGGTGTAGATGAGGCTGGGTCTAGTCAGGTTATAGATGGTGGTGTAGATGAGGCTGGGTCTCGTCAGGTTATAGATGGTGGTGTAGATGAGGCTGGGTCTAGTCAGGTTATAGATGGTGGTGTAGATGAGGCTGGGTCTTGTCAGGTTATTGATGGTGTAGATGAGGCTGGGTCTGGTGAGGTTATTGATGGTGTAGATGAGGCTGGGTCTGGTCAGGTTATAGATGGTGGTGTAGATGAGAAACCCAGCATAAAACCCCAAACAGCAAGCAATGCAGGTGTTGAAGCACGTTGGCTAGGAAAAACTCCGTAGAAAGGCCAAAACCTAGGAAGAAACCTAGAGAGGAACCAGGCTATGTGGGGTGGCCAGTCCTCTTCTGGCTGTGCCGGGTGGAGATAACAGAACATGGCTAAGATGTTCAAATGTTCATAAATGACTAGTATGGTCTAATAATAGGTCTGGGACAGGTAGCACGTCCGGTGAACAGGTCAGGATTCCATAGCCGCAGGCAGAAAGGTTGAAACTGGAGCAGCAGCACGGCCAGGTGGACTGGGGACAGCAAGGAGTCATCATGCCAGGTAGTCCTGAGGCGGTATGATGGCTGCATGGTCCCATTGTGTTTATACTTGCGTACTATTGTTTGTACAGATGAACGTGGTACCTTCAGGCATTTGGAAATTGATCCCAAGGATGAACCAGACTTGAGGAGGTCTACAATTTTCTGAGGTCTTGGCTGATTTCCTTTGATTTTCCCATGATGTCAAGCAAAGAGGCACTGAGTTTGAAGGTAGGCCTTGAAATTCATCCACAGGTACACCTCCAATTGACTCAGATGATCACAAGCTTCTAAAGCCACGATATCATTTTCTGGCATTTTCCAAGCTGTTTAAAGGCACAGTCAACTTAGTGTACGTAAACTTCTGACCCACTGGAATTGTGATAGTGAAATAATCTGTCTGTAAACAATTGTTGGAAAAATTACTCGTGTCAGGAACAAATTAGTTGTCTTAACCGACTTTCCAAAACTATAGTTTGTTAAGAGGAAATTTGGGGAGTGGTTGAAAAATGAGTTTTATTGACTCCATGTAAACTTCCGACTTCAACTGTACATAGATTTTAGTTTCTTCAAAGTAGGCATTCTCTCAACCAGCTTCATGAGGGAGTCGCCTGGAATGCTTTTCAGTGTTGAAGGAGTTCCATCATATGCTGAGCACTTGTTGATTGCTTTTCCTTCATTCTGCGATCCAACTCATCCCAAACCATCTCAATTGGGTTGAGGTGGGGTGATTGTGGAGGCCAGGTCATCTGAGGCAGCACTCCGGCGGCAGGTAGCCTAGTGGTTATAGCGTTGGGCCAGTAACCAAAAGGTTGCTGGATCGAATCCCCGAGCTGACAAGGTAAAAAATCTGTCGTTCTGCCCCTGAGAAAGGCAGCTTACCCACTGTTTCCTGAACGCTGAAGACGTGGATGTCGATTAAGGCAGCCCACCGAACCTCTCTGATTCAGAGGGGTTGGGTTAATCTCGCATGTGTAGTATTTTCACGTTCGGATGAAATGCATGTCCAAAATAAACTGCTTGTTTCTCAGGCCCAGAAGCTAGGATATGCATATAATTGGTAGATTTGGATAGAAAAACACTCAAAATTTTCTAAAACTGTTCAAATGATTTGAGTATAACAGAACTGATATGGCAGGCGAAACCCAGAGGACAAACCATCCCAAAAAAAAGACTTCCACTGCTTCCACTAGATGTCAACAGTCTCTAGAAAGAGTTTCAGGCTGGTTTTTGGAAAAATGAGATAGAAGTTGTGGTTTTTCGAAGTGGCTCCCATTTTGGCTGTCATGTTTCCATTGACTGACTGGGTGAAAGCGTGTTCTTTGTTATTTATCTCTGGTAATGAACATACTATTCTCCGTCTAAATGTTATTGTTTATTTATGTATTAGGGTACCTGAGGTTTGATTATAAACGTTGTTTGACTTGGTAATGTTTGGGATTAATTTTGTATGGATTTTGAAGGATGGAATGAAGCGCGGCAGCTAAACTGATTTTTATGAATATAAAGAAGGACTTTATCGAACAAAAGGACCATTTGTGATGTAACTGGGACCGGTTGGAGTGCCAACAGGAGGAAGATCTTCAAAGGTAAGGCATTTATTTTATCGCTATTTCTGACTTTCGTGTCGAACCTGCCTGGTTGAAAAAGGGTTTTCATGTTTTTGTATGCGGGGCGCTGTCCTCAGATAATCACATGGTCTGCTCTCGCCGTAAAGCCTTGTTGAAATCAAATCTGACACAGCAGATTAACAAGAAGTTAAGCTTTATTTTGATGTATGACACTTTTATTTCCATGAATGTTAAATATTTATGTTTCTGTCATTTGAAATTCGCGGCATGCAATTTCACTGGATGTTTCCAGATGGGACGCTACCGTCCATAAGAAGTTAACCAAATTACAAAAACACGACAGTTGGAACCAAACATCTCAAATTTGGACTCATCAGACCAAAAGACATATTTCCACCGGTCTAATGTCCATTGCTCGTGTTTCTTGGCCCAAACAAGTCTCTTCTTGTTATTGGTGTACCTTAGTAGCAAATCGATCATGAAGGCCTGATTCACGCAGTCTCCTCTGAACAGTTGATGTTGGAATGTGTGCGTTACTTGAACCCTGAAGCATTTATCTGGGCTGCAATTTATGAGGCTGGTAACTCTAATGAACTTATTCTCTGCAGCAGAGGTAACTCTGGGACTTCCTTTCCTGTTGCGGTCCTCATGAGAGCCAGTTCCATCATAGCGCTTGATGATTTTTGCGACTGCACCTGAAGAAACTTTCAAAGTTCTTGACATTTTCCTTATTGACTGACCTTCATGTCGTAAAGTAATGATGGACTGTTGTTTCTCTTTGCTTATTTGAGCTGTTCTTGCCATAATATGGACCTGGCCTTTTACCAAATAGGGCTGTCATCTGTAAACCATCCCTACCTCGTCACAACACAACTGATCAGCTAAAAAAGGAAATTCCACAAATTAACTTCTAACAAGGCACGCCTGCTATTTCAAATGCATTCCAGGTGACTACCTAATGAAGCTGGTTGAGAGAATGCCAAGAGTGTGCAAAGCTGTCATCAAGGCAAAGGGTGGCAACTTTGAAGAATCTCAAATATAAAATATTTTGATTTGTTTAACACTTTTTTTGGTTACTACATGATTCCATATGTGTTATTTCATAGTTTTGATATCGTCACTATTATTCTACAATGTAGAAAACATTAATAATAAGGAAAAACCCTGGAATGTGTGTGTGACTGGTACTTTATTATGTTACGAATTCCAACATTTTATATAATGTTAATGATATGTTAAAGACCCCACTGAACGATTCAGAACATGAATAATCATATTTGTCTTGGTAAAATGTATTCTATAACATAAAGAAGTGAAATGATCACCAAAGTATGTTTTCACCCACTCTGGGCAGTCACCCTTTAACAGGAAAATGCTTTTGTATGGAGTGCGGAAAGTTTATAAATCACAAAAATATTGCATGTGTAGTCTTTTCATAAATGGCTCATGCAGATATTTAGTGTGAAATGCACAACCGTTATAAATTACCTTTACAATTTAGAGGTGATCTGCTGCTGCCTGGTGGAGGCAGGAGGTACTACATCCAGCGCCTTATCACCAGTTTCAACTACATCACCATAGTTACACATACAGTTACATCACCATGGGAACATTAACAAAAATGTCACCATGGTTACATCCACATCGGGGTTGAAATCAGTATGACCAAAGGTGTGCAACGTTGAATTCAACAGAAACTGTACTATACCGAACGACTAGATGAACATTTTTGATTATGGTATAATTATATAATATCTACCCAGAGGTAGATTGTATGGTGTTTGTTGCACAAGTTTTGTGATTTCAAATGGTCACACCCATATTGATCAGTCCACACCCAGCAAAGGGGAGCAAAGTACCTCAAAGGCTGTTGAAGAGCAGTACGCACCATTTTGGGTAAACGTGTCGTTCAGTATAAATCATCACGCAGCATAACAAAATAACTGAACGCACCTCTGGAACATTCAAACGTCCATATGAATAAATAGGTGTGTCGCTCTGATAGAAAGGTTAAACAAACATTTTATTAAGTTGGACAGGCCTTTGTTTCTTTACATCATCATAATCAGGTGCTCTTCAGCCGCGTCACATGACAGAAATTACAATAAAGAGCTCTGGACAGACAGAGTCACAGATTAACGGTTTCATCCAGAGTCGTTAGCAGTGATGGAGGATACTTGATGACCAGGACCATTAGTAGACGGTCCAATGGACCTCAAATCCCTTTCTATACCCAACTTCCAGACACATAGGGTGCCTCAGAGCTAAAGTAGTGCACTACATAGGAAGCCTTCAGATGGACTAGACCCTACCTGGTCTCCCAGACGTTCAGATGGACTAGACCCTACCTGGTCTCCCAGATGTTCAGATGGACTAGACCCTACCTGGTCTCCCAGACGTTCAGATGGACTAGACCCTACCTGGTCTCCCAGACGTTCAAACGGACTAGACCCTACCTGGTCTCCCAGACGTTCAGATGGACTAGACCCTACCTGGTCTCCCAGACGTTCAGATGGACTAGACCCTACCTGGTCTCCCAGATGTTCAAACGGACTAGACCCTTATTGTTTAAAACCACAGGCGACATCTGCTCAAAACAAAAGTGATGTAATTAAGCACGTGCTGTAATTACTAGGATTCTGTGGTTTCACAGGCAAAAGGGATTGCTTTTGATGGAAAATAAAACACTTTGTCTTCCCAATGAACAAAAAAATACTTCATGGAAAAGAGATGTATGATACACCATAATGCCTTGTTGACAAAATCACAGAGCTACGTAGATTACTGTTGGATTGGTAGATTACTGTTGGATTGGTAGATTACTGTTGGATTGGTAGATTACTGTTGGATTGGTAGATTACTGTTGGATCGGTAGATTACTGTTGGATTGGTAGATTACTGTTGGATTGGTAGATTACTGTTGGCTACGTAGATTACTGTTGGATTGGTAGATTACTGTTGGATTGGTAGATTACTGTTGGATTGGTAGATTACTGTTGGATTGGTAGATTACTGTTGGATCGGTAGATTACTGTTGGATTCGTAGGTAGATTACTGTTGGCTACGTAGATTACTGTTGGATTCGTAGATTACTGTTGGATTCGTAGATTACTGTTGGATTCGTAGATTACTGTTGGATTGGTAGATTACTGTTGGCTACGTAGATTACTGTTGGATTGGTAGATTACTGTTGGATTGGTAGATTACTGTTGGATTCGTAGATTACTGTTGGATTCGTAGATTACTGTTGGCTACGTAGATTACTGTTGGATTGGTAGATTACTGTTGGCTACGTAGATTACTGTTGGCTACGTAGATTACTGTTGGATTGGTAGATTACTGTTGGATTGGTAGATTACTGTTGGCTACGTAGATTACTGTTGGCTACGTAGATTACTGTTGGATTGGTAGATTACTGTTGGATTGGTAGATTACTGTTGGATTGGTAGATTACTGTTGGATTCGTAGATTACTGTTGGATTCGTAGATTACTGTTGGCTACGTAGATTACTGTTGGATTGGTAGATTACTGTTGGATTGGTAGATTACTGTTGGATTCGTAGATTACTGTTGGATTGGTAGATTACTGTTGGATTGGTAGATTACTGTTGGATTCGTAGATTACTGTTGGATTGGTAGATTACTGTTGGATTCGTAGATTACTGTTGGCTACGTAGATTACTGTTGGATTGGTAGATTACTGTTGGATTGGTAGATTACTGTTGGATTGGTAGATTACTGTTGGATTGGTAGATTACTGTTGGATTGGTAGATTACTGTTGGCTACGTAGATTACTGTTGTTGTAGATTACTGTTGGATTCGTAGATTACTGTTGGATTGGTAGATTACTGTTGGATTGGTAGATTACTGTTGGATTGGTAGATTACTGTTGGATTGGTAGATTACTGTTGGCTACGTAGATTACTGTTGGCTACGTAGATTACTGTTGGATTCGTAGATTACTGTTGGCTACGTAGATTACTGTTGGATTGGTAGATTACTGTTGGATTGGTAGATGGCCGTAGATTACTGTTGGATTCGTAGATTACTGTTGGATTGGTAGATTACTGTTGGATACGTAGATTACTGTTGGATTCGTAGATTACTGTTGGCTACGTAGATTACTGTTGGATTCGTAGATTACTGTTGATTCGTAGATTACTGTTGGATACGTAGATTACTGTTGGATTGGTAGATTACTGTTGGATTGGTAGATTACTGTTGGATTGGTAGATTACTGTTGGATTGGTAGATTACTGTTGGCTACGTAGATTACTGTTGGCTACGTAGATTACTGTTGGATTCGTAGATTACTGTTGGATTGGTAGATTACTGTTGGATTGGTAGATTACTGTTGGATTGGTAGATTACTGTTGGATTGGTAGATTACTGTTGGATTCGTAGATTACTGTTGGCTACGTAGATTACTGTTGGATTCGTAGATTACTGTTGGATTCGTAGATTACTGTTGGATTCGTAGATTACTGTTGGATTCGTAGATTACTGTTGGCTACGTAGATTACTGTTGGATTCGTAGATTACTGTTGGATTGGTAGATTACTGTTGGATTGGTAGATTACTGTTGGATACGTAGATTACTGTTGGATTGGTAGATTACTGTTGGATTGGTAGATTACTGTTGGATTGGTAGATTACTGTTGGATTGGTAGATTACTGTTGGATTCGTAGATTACTGTTGGATTGGTAGATTACTGTTGGATTGGTAGATTACTGTTGGATTCGTAGATTACTGTTGGATTGGTAGATTACTGTTGGATTGGTAGATTACTGTTGGATTGGTAGATTACTGTTGGATTGGTAGATTACTGTTGGATTGGTAGATTACTGTTGGATTCGTAGATTACTGTTGGATTCGTAGATTACTGTTGGATTGGTAGATTACTGTTGGATTCGTAGATTACTGTTGGATTCGTAGATTACTGTTGGATTGGTAGATTACTGTTGGATTGGTAGATTACTGTTGGATTGGTAGATTACTGTTGGATTGGTAGATTACTGTTGGATTGGTAGATTACTGTTGGATTCGTAGATTACTGTTGGATTCGTAGATTACTGTTGGATTCGTAGATTACTGTTGGCTCGTAGATTACTGTTGGATTGGTAGATTACTGTTGGATTCGTAGATTACTGTTGGATTCGTAGATTACTGTTGGATTGGTAGATTACTGTTGGATTCGTAGATTACTGTTGGATTGGTAGATTACTGTTGGCTACGTAGATTACTGTTGGATTGGTAGATTACTGTTGGATCCGTAGATTACTGTTGGATTCGTAGATTACTGTTGGATTGGTAGATTACTGTTGGATTCGTAGATTACGTAGATTACTGTTGGCTACGTAGATTACTGTTGGATTAAGTAGATTACTGTTGGATTGGTAGATTACTGTTGGATTGGTAGATTACTGTTGGATTGGTAGATTACTGTTGGATTGGTAGATTACTGTTGGATTCGTAGATTACTGTTGGATTCGTAGATTACTGTTGGCTACGTAGATTACTGTTGGATTCGTAGATTACTGTTGGATTCGTAGATTACTGTTGGATTGGTAGATTACTGTTGGATTGGTAGATTACTGTTGGATTGGTAGATTACTGTTGGATTGGTAGATTACTGTTGGATTGGTAGATTACTGTTGGATTGGTAGATTACTGTTGGATTGGTAGATTACTGTTGGATTGGTAGATTACTGTTGGATTCGTAGATTACTGTTGGCTACGTAGATTACTGTTGGATTGGTAGATTACTGTTGGATTGGTAGATTACTGTTGGATTGGTAGATTACTGTTGGATTGGTAGATTACTGTTGGATTGGTAGATTACTGTTGGATTGGTAGATTACTGTTGGATTGGTAGATTACTGTTGGATTGGTAGATTACTGTTGGATTGGTAGATTACTGTTGGATTGGTAGATTACTGTTGGATTGGTAGATTACTGTTGGATTGGTAGATTACTGTTGGATTGGTAGATTACTGTTGGATTGGTAGATTACTGTTGGATTGGTAGATTACTGTTGGATTGGTAGATTACTGTTGGCTACGTAGATTACTGTTGGATTGGTAGATTACTGTTGGATTGGTAGATTACTGTTGGATTGGTAGATTACTGTTGGATTCGTAGATTACTGTTGGATTGGTAGATTACTGTTGGATCCGTAGATTACTGTTGGATTACGTAGATTACTGTTGGATTGGTAGATTACTGTTGGATTCGTAGATTACTGTTGGATTGGTAGATTACTGTTGGATTGGTAGATTACTGTTGGATTGGTAGATTACTGTTGGATTCGTAGATTACTGTTGGATCGGTAGATTACTGTTGGATTGGTAGATTACTGTTGGATACGTAGATTACTGTTGGATTGGTAGATTACTGTTGGATTGGTAGATTACTGTTGGATTGGTAGATTACTGTTGGATTGGTAGATTACTGTTGGATTGGTAGATTACTGTTGGATTGGTAGATTACTGTTGGATTGGTAGATTACTGTTGGATTGGTAGATTACTGTTGGATTGGTAGATTACTGTTGGATTCGTAGATTACTGTTGGATTGGTAGATTACTGTTGGATTGGTAGATTACTGTTGGATTGGTAGATTACTGTTGGATTGGTAGATTACTGTTGGATTCGTAGATTACTGTTGGATTCGTAGATTACTGTTGGATTCGTAGATTACTGTTGGATTCGTAGATTACTGTTGGATTCGTAGATTACTGTTGGATTGGTAGATTACTGTTGGATTGGTAGATTACTGTTGGATTCGTAGATTACTGTTGGCTACGTAGATTACTGTTGGATTGGTAGATTACTGTTGGATTGGTAGATTACTGTTGGATTCGTAGATTACTGTTGGATTGGTAGATTACTGTTGGATTCGTAGATTACTGTTGGATTCGTAGATTACTGTTGGATTGGTAGATTACTGTTGGATTGGTAGATTACTGTTGGATTGGTAGATTACTGTTGGATTCGTAGATTACTGTTGGATTGGTAGATTACTGTTGGATACGTAGATTACTGTTGGATTCGTAGATTACTGTTGGATTCGTAGATTACTGTTGGATTGGTAGATTACTGTTGGATTCGTAGATTACTGTTGGCTACGTAGATTACTGTTGGCTACGTAGATTACTGTTGGCTACGTAGATTACTGTTGGATTGGTAGATTACTGTTGGATTGGTAGATTACTGTTGGATTCGTAGATTACTGTTGGATTGGTAGATTACTGTTGGATTGGTAGATTACTGTTGGATTGGTAGATTACTGTTGGATTGGTAGATTACTGTTGGCTACGTAGATTACTGTTGGATTCGTAGATTACTGTTGGATTGGTAGATTACTGTTGGATTGGTAGATTACTGTTGGATTCGTAGATTACTGTTGGATTCGTAGATTACTGTTGGATTGGTAGATTACTGTTGGATTGGTAGATTACTGTTGGATTGGTAGATTACTGTTGGATTGGTAGATTACTGTTGGATTGGTAGATTACTGTTGGATTCGTAGATTACTGTTGGCTACGTAGATTACTGTTGGATCCGTAGATTACTGTTGGATTGGTAGATTACTGTTGGATTGGTAGATTACTGTTGGATTGGTAGATTACTGTTGGATTGGTAGATTACTGTTGGATTCGTAGATTACTGTTGGATTCGTAGATTACTGTTGGCTACGTAGATTACTGTTGGCTACGTAGATTACTGTTGGATTCGTAGATTACTGTTGGCTACGTAGATTACTGTTGGATTGGTAGATTACTGTTGGATTCGTAGATTACTGTTGGATTGGTAGATTACTGTTGGATACGTAGATTACTGTTGGATTGGTAGATTACTGTTGGATTGGTAGATTACTGTTGGATTGGTAGATTACTGTTGGATTGGTAGATTACTGTTGGATTGGTAGATTACTGTTGGATTCGTAGATTACTGTTGGATTGGTAGATTACTGTTGGCTACGTAGATTACTGTTGGATTGGTAGATTACTGTTGGATTGGTAGATTACTGTTGGATTGGTAGATTACTGTTGGATTGGTAGATTACTGTTGGATTGGTAGATTACTGTTGGATTGGTAGATTACTGTTGGATTGGTAGATTACTGTTGGATTGGTAGATTACTGTTGGCTACGTAGATTACTGTTGGATTGGTAGATTACTGTTGGATTGGTAGATTACTGTTGGATCCGTAGATTACTGTTGGATTCGTAGATTACTGTTGGATTGGTAGATTACTGTTGGATTCGTAGATTACTGTTGGATTGGTAGATTACTGTTGGATTGGTAGATTACTGTTGGATTGGTAGATTACTGTTGGATTGGTAGATTACTGTTGGATTCGTAGATTACTGTTGGATTGGTAGATTACTGTTGGATTGGTAGATTACTGTTGGATTGGTAGATTACTGTTGGATTCGTAGATTACTGTTGGCTACGTAGATTACTGTTGGATTCGTAGATTACTGTTGGATTCGTAGATTACTGTTGGATTGGTAGATTACTGTTGGATTGGTAGATTACTGTTGGATTGGTAGATTACTGTTGGATTGGTAGATTACTGTTGGCTACGTAGATTACTGTTGGATTGGTAGATTACTGTTGGATTGGTAGATTACTGTTGGATTGGTAGATTACTGTTGGATTGGTAGATTACTGTTGGATTGGTAGATTACTGTTGGATTGGTAGATTACTGTTGGATACGTAGATTACTGTTGGATTGGTAGATTACTGTTGGATTGGTAGATTACTGTTGGCTACGTAGATTACTGTTGGATACGTAGATTACTGTTGGATTGGTAGATTACTGTTGGATTGGTAGATTACTGTTGGATTCGTAGATTACTGTTGGATTCGTAGATTACTGTTGGCTACGTAGATTACTGTTGGCTACGTAGATTACTGTTGGCTACGTAGATTACTGTTGGATTCGTAGATTACTGTTGGATTGGTAGATTACTGTTGGATTGGTAGATTACTGTTGGATTCGTAGATTACTGTTGGATTGGTAGATTACTGTTGGATTGGTAGATTACTGTTGGATTGGTAGATTACTGTTGGATTGGTAGATTACTGTTGGATTGGTAGATTACTGTTGGATTGGTAGATTACTGTTGGATTGGTAGATTACTGTTGGATTGGTAGATTACTGTTGGATTGGTAGATTACTGTTGGATTGGTAGATTACTGTTGGATTGGTAGATTACTGTTGGATTGGTAGATTACTGTTGGATTGGTAGATTACTGTTGGATTGGTAGATTACTGTTGGATTGGTAGATTACTGTTGGATCGGTAGATTACTGTTGGATTGGTAGATTACTGTTGGATTGGTAGATTACTGTTGGATTGGTAGATTACTGTTGGATTGGTAGATTACTGTTGGATTGGTAGATTACTGTTGGATTGGTAGATTACTGTTGGATTGGTAGATTACTGTTGGATCCGTAGATTACTGTTGGATTGGTAGATTACTGTTGGATTGGTAGATTACTGTTGGATTGGTAGATTACTGTTGGATTGGTAGATTACTGTTGGATTGGTAGATTACTGTTGGATTGGTAGATTACTGTTGGATTGGTAGATTACTGTTGGATTGGTAGATTACTGTTGGATTGGTAGATTACTGTTGGATTGGTAGATTACTGTTGGATTGGTAGATTACTGTTGGATTGGTAGATTACTGTTGGATTGGTAGATTACTGTTGGATTGGTAGATTACTGTTGGAAGTAGATTACTGTTGGATACGTAGATTACTGTTGGATTGGTAGATTACTGTTGGATCACGTAGATTACTGTTGGATTGGTAGATTACTGTTGGATTGGTAGATTACTGTTGGATTCGTAGATTACTGTTGGTACGTAGATTACTGTTGGCTACGTAGATTACTGTTGGCTACGTAGATTACTGTTGGATTCGTAGATTACTGTTGGATTCGTAGATTACTGTTGGATTAAGTAGATTACTGTTGCATTCGTAGATTACTGTTGGATTGGTAGATTACTGTTGGATTCGTAGATTACTGTTGGATTCGTAGATTACTGTTGGATTGGTAGATTACTGTTGGATTGGTAGATTACTGTTGGGTAGATTACTGTTGGATTCGTAGATTACTGTTGGCTACGTAGATTACTGTTGGATTGGTAGATTACTGTTGGATACGTAGATTACTGTTGGATTGGTAGATTACTGTTGGATTCGTAGATTACTGTTGGATTGTAGATTACTGTTGGCTACGTAGATTACTGTTGGCTACGAGATTACTGTTGGATTCGTAGATTACTGTTCATCACTAGATTACTGTTGGATTGGTAGATTACTGTTGGACCACGTAGATTACTGTTGGGTAGATTACTGTTGGATTGGTAGATTACTGTTGGATTGGTAGATTACTGTTGGATTGGTAGATTACTGTTGGACGTAGATTACTGTTGGATCGGTAGATTACTGTTGGATTGGTAGATTACTGTTGGATCACTAGATTACTGTTGGATTCGTAGATTACTGTTGGATTGGTAGATTACTGTTGGATCGGTAGATTACTGTTGGATACGAGATTACTGTTGGATACGTAGATTACTGTTGCATTGAGATTACTGTTGGATTGGTAGATTACTGTTGGATTGGTAGATTACTGTCATTGTAGATTACTGTTGGATTGGTAGATTACTGTTGGATTGGTAGATTACTGTTGGATTGGTAGATTACTGTTGGATCGTGAGATTACTGTTGGATACGTAGATTACTGTAATTGGTAGATTACTGTTGGATTCACTAGATTACTGTTGGATTGGTAGATTACTGTTGGATTGGTAGATTACTGTTGGATTCAGGTAGTAGATTACTGTTGGACAGATTACTGTTGGATTGGTAGATTACTGTTGGATTGGTAGATTACTGTTGGATTGGTAGATACACGTAGATTACTGTTGGACGTAGATTACTGTTGGATTGGTAGATTACTGTTGGATTGGTAGATTATCATTGTAGATTACTGTTGGATTAATAGATTACTGTTGGATTCGTAGATTACTGTTGGCTACGTAGATTATTGTTGGATTCGTAGATTACTGTTGGATTCCTAGATTACTGTTGGATTCGTAGATTACTGTTGGATTCCTAGATTACTGTTGGAGCCTTCTGTAGCTCAGTTAGTAGAGCATGGCGCTTGTAACGCCAGGGTAGTGGGTTCGATCCCCGGGACCACCCATAAGTAGAATGTATGCACACATGACTGTAAGTCGCTTTGGATAAAAGCGTCTGCTAAATGGCATATATCATATATATCATATCATTATTGTTGGATCCGTAGATTACTGTTGGATTCGTAGATTATTGTTGGATTTGCAGATTACTGCTGGATTTGAGAAGGGTGCTTCATTCGTGGTGAAAGAGGACCATAGACTGGTGCCACGTGGCTTAGCATAATCAAATCAGCCCATTGATAAACAAACACTGGGAAGTGAAGTCATCACTAGATACGGGTAATGACGTCATCACTAGATACAGGTAATGACGTCATCACTGGATACAGGTAATGACGTCATCACTGGATACGGGTAATGACATCATCACTGGATACAGGTAATGACGTCATCACTGGATACGGGTAATGACGTCATCACTGGATACCGGTAATGACGTCATCACTGGATACCGGTAATGACATCATCACTGGATACGGGTAATGACATCATCACTGGATACAGGTAATGACATCATCACTGGATACAGGTAATGACATCATCACTGGATACAGGTAATGACATCATCACTGGATACAGGTAATGACATCATCACTGGATACGGGTAATGACATCATCACTGGATACGGGTAATGACATCATCACTGGATACGGGTAATGACGTCATCACTGGATACGGGTAATGACATCATCACTGGATACAGGTAATGACATCATCACTGGATACAGGTAATGACATCATCACTGGATACAGGTAATGACATCATCACTGGATACAGGTAATGACATCATCACTGGATACGGGTAATGACATCATCACTGGATACCGGTAATGACGTCATCACTGGATACCGGTAATGGCTTCACCACTAGATACCGGTAATGGCTTCACCACTAGATACCGGTAATGGCGTCACCACTAGATACCGGTAATGGCTTCACCACTAGATACCGGTAATGACGTCACCACTAGATACCGGTAATGACGTCATCACTGGATACCGGTAATGGCGTCACCACTGGATACCGGTAATGACGTCATCACTGGATACCGGTGATGGCGTCACCAGTGAAGTCATCGCTAGATATGGGTATAATGGTGCTTTCCAGACAACTGGGAACTCGGGAATAAAAGGTTAAATTAGGGCGTCCGTGATCTTCAGGTCAGAATGTCCGAGCTCCTGAAAGTTTCCGACTTGGAAATACGAGTTAAATGACCGTTCAAAAATGTTTCCCTAATTTCAAGTCCCCAGTTCTTTTAAACGTGGCAAGAAGCCTGATGAAACTCGAGGCGCGTTCCATAGCTAAGGCGAGGCAACAATCAGTGTTTGTGTCACGTCAAAGACTGTGTGATGGATTGACAAATTGCTATAACCTACACTACATGACCAAAAGTATGTGGACACCTGCTCGTCGAACATCTCATTCCAGAATCATGGGTATTTGCTGCTATAACAGCCTCCACTCTTCTGGGAAGGCTTTCCACTAGATATTTTAACATTGCTGCAGGGAATTTCTTCCATTCAGCTACAAGAGAATTAGTGAGGCTGGGCACTGATGTTGGGCGATTAGGCCTGGCTCACAGTCAGCGTTCCAATTCTTCCTAACAGTGTTTGATCATATTGAAAAAGTAAAAGGGCCTTCCCCAAAACTGTTGCTACAAAGTTGGAAGCACAGAATCGTCTAGAATGTCATTGTATGCTGTAGCGTTAAGATTTCCCTTCACTGGAACTAAGGGGCCTAGCCCGGACCATGAAAAAACATTATTCCTTCTCCACCAAACTCTACAGTGGTCACTATGCATTCGGGCAGGTAGCGTTCTTCTGGCATCTGCCAAACCCAGCTTTGTTGATTGGACTGCCTGATGGTGAAGCGTGATTTATCACTCCAAAGAACGAGATTTCACTGCTCCAGAGTCCAATGTCCGTGACATTTACACCACTCCAACCGACGCTTGACATTACACATGGTGATCTTAGGCTTGTGTGCGGCTGCTCTGCCATGGAAACCCATTTCATGAAGCTCCAGCCGAACAGTTATTGTGCTGATGTTGCTTCCAGAGGCAGTTTGGAACTCTGTAGTGAGTGTTGCAACCGAGGACAGAATGAAGCTCTATGTACCTCAGCACACGGTGGTCCCGTTCGGTGAGCTGATGTGGCCTACCACTTCACAGCTGAGCCGTTGTTGCTCCTAGACGTTTTCACTTCACATTAACAGCATTTACAGTTGACAGGCAGCTCTAAACAGGGCACAAATTTGACAAACCGACTTGTTGGAAAGGTGGCATCCTATGATGGTGCCATGTTGAAAGTCACTGAGCTCTTCAGGAAGGCCATTATACTGCCAGTGTTTGTTTATGGAGATTGCATGGCTGTGTGCTCGATGTGTCAGCAACAGGTGTGGCTGAAATAGCCGAATCCACTAATTTAAAGGTATGTCCACATACTTTTGTATATATAGTGTATGTGAGCTGATACTTAAAATACATATCCAGGCGTTAGATCTATCACGCTAAGGAATGATCCCAAATGGCACGCTATTCCCTGTATAGTGCACTCCTTTTGATTTGAGCCAAGTGCCCTGGTCGTGCACTATATTATAAGGAATAGGGTGCAGTTGGGACACAAAGGGAGGAAGACTTGAAGCAAGAGAGATAACAGGGCCTAAAGTCTGACTTCTCCAGCAGGGGGCGTTTTTATGTATTTGTCACCAAGAAAGGAGTTTTTGTATGGAGGTCAATGAGTGGCGAATTTCGTTAACATATTTAATGGCTTATTTCATCGAACAAGTTTTGAAATGATTAGGTCGTTACGAGTGTACTGATATAAGTAGGGCACATGGCATTCCAGCAACTTTGAGGAAAAAAACCTTTATATCAGAGTTGTGCCTGGTCTTCACTAGTTACCACAACCACAAAGTCATAAATAAGATGGCGCCAACAGACATGGTCACCCTGCTTCTAGCTCCTAGCCAACTTTACAGTATAGTTGTTTTTGTGTGTTATATCTTACATTATTTTCCTCAGAAGGTTTCTTGCATTATTACCTACTGCCAAAAAACTAACTTTTAGTTATTAGATCACTCACCCGCATTTCCATCACAAAAAAGACTTCCCTGAAATATTACTTCCTAATGTTCAGTCCCTGGACAAGAAGTTAAGACGAGATCAAGGCTCTCCTCCCAGAGAGGCATCAGTGACATCATATTCCCCCTCAAGCTGAGACTGTGACGGCTCCGGGAATTACACTGGAACGACACCATTCTGTATACTTTTGGTCCTTCTTTGGACACCTTGTTAACTAACCTCCAAATGTGCTTCAATGCCATACAACTCTCGTTCCGTGGCCACCAACTGCTTTCAAATGCAAGTAAAACTAAAAGCCCGCCCATCTAGTATCACTACTTTGGACGGTTCTGACTTAGAATATGTGGACAACTACAAATACCTAGGTGTCTAGACTCACATTATGCATCTCCAATCCAAAATTAAATCTAGAATCTGCTTCCTATTTCGTAACAAAGCATCCTTCACTCATGCTGCCAAACATACCCTGGTAAAACTGACACTCCAACCGATCCTTGACTTTGGCGATGACATCTATAAAATAGCCTCCAACAAATTGGATGCAGCCTATCAGCGCCATCCGTTTTGTCACCAAAGCCCCATATACTACCCACCACCGCGACCTGTGTGCTCTCGTTGGCTGGCCTTCGCTTCATATTTGTCACCAAACCCGCTGGCTCCAGGTCATCTATAAGTCTTTGCTAGGTAAAGGCCCCACCTTATCTCAGCTCACTGGTCACCATAGCAGCACCCACCCATATCACGCGCTCCAGCAGGTATAGCTCACTGGTCACTCCAAAAGCTAATTCCGCCTTTGGCCGCCTCTCCTTCCAGTTCTCTGCTGCCTCATTTCTCCCTCACTAACTATAGACATCAGCTGTCAGAGCAGCTTACAGATCATTGCACCTGTACATAGCCCATCTGTAAATTGCCCACCCAACTACCTCATCCACATAGTTATTTATTTTTTTGCTCCTTTGCACCCCAGTATCTCTACTTGCACATTCATCTTCTGCTCATCTATCACCCCGGTGTTTAATTGATCAATTGTAATTATTTCGCAACTATGGGCTATTTATTTCCTTACCTCATTTGCACACACCGTATATAGACTTTTACTATTGTGTTATTGACTGTGTTTGTTTATGCCATCTGTTGTTGTTTGTTGCACTGCTTTGCTTTATCTTGGCCAGGTCACAGTTGTAAATAAGAACTTGTTCTCAACTAGCCTACCTGGTTAAATAAAGGTGAAATAAAAATAAAATAAACACTGGACTTTTGTATAAACTGGAAATTGCATATCCCGAGGCCGCCTTTATTGTAGCTTTAATAAAGCGAATCTGAGGATACTGTAGTTTTATCAAAACATCACCTGCGCTACTCGCTAATCAAGAATTCTCGACGGCTACTTTCCCTCCCAGGACGGTTACAAGTCCCTCCCACGCCCTGCCTTCGGCAAATCAGATCACGCCTCCCTTCTGCTCCTCCCTTCCTATAGGTAGAAACTTAAACAGGAAGTACCTGTACCTGACTGCGATTGTTCAACATTGGTCTTACCAATCTAACAACGTTGACGTATACACTGGTGACTGGGTTTAATGACGTATAAACTGACTTGCTGACTGGGTTCACCAGGAAGTGCATAGAGGTTACCACTGTTACGATTAGAACTTATCCAAAACAAATAACCGCGGAGACGGCAGCATTCGCGCAAAACTGAAAACATACGTGATAGGGTCTTCAGCCATGTCGGGTCACTGACACCTTACTCCCGGACAAGCTAAACACCTGCTCCCTCTTCAAGGAAAACACAGTGCCGTTGATGTGGGCCACCGAGGAGTATGAGCTCTCTTTCTCCGTGTCAGACATGGCATTTAACCCTCTTAAGGCTGCTGGCCCAGATGGCCGTATCCTCAAAGCATGTTCAGACTAGCTGGCTGGAGTGTTTACGGACATGTTCAATCTCTCCCTATTCCAGTCTGCTGTCCCCACTTGCTTCAAGGTGTCCTCCATTGTTCCGGTATCAAAGAAAGCGAAGGTAACTGACCTCAGTGACTATTGCCCCATAGCACTCACTTCTGTCATCATAAAATGCTTTGAGAGGCTAGTTAAGGATCATATCAACTCCACCTTACCAAACACCATAGATCCACAGGTAGCCTAGTGATTAGAGCGTTGGGCCAGTAACTGAAAGGTTGCTAAATGGAATCCCCGAGCTGACAAGGTAAACATATGTCGTTCTGTCCCTGAACAAGGCAGTTAGCCCACTGTTTCCCGGTAGGCCGTCATTGTAAATAAGAAATTGTTCTTAACTGACCTGCCTAGTTAAATAATAAAAACAGATCCACGGATGACATAATCGCCATGGTACTGCCCTATCCCATCTGGACAAGAGGAATAACTGTCAGAATGCTGTTACCCACTTCTCATATATATATATATATATATACACATACTGCATTCTAGTCATAGCTCATTGTTTTTAACTACTGCTGTACACACCTTCTCTACTCACATATACTGTCCATAACATCTATACACACCATCATATACATACATATACAGTACCAGTCAACAGTTTGGACACACCTACTCATTCCAGGGTTTTATATATTTATAGTGAAGACATCAAAAATATGAAATAACACCTATGGAATCATGGAGTTTAAAAAAAATAATTAAATCAAAATATATTTTATATTTGAGATTCTTCAAATAGCCACCCTTTGCCTTGATGACCGCTTTTCACACTTTTGGCATCTCTCAACCAGCTTCATGATGTAGTTACCTGGAATGCATTTCAAATGACAGGTGTACCTTGTTAAAAGGTTAACTTGAGGAATTTCTCTCCTTCGTAATGCATTTGAGCCGATCAGTTGTGTTGTGACATGGTATGGGTGGTATACAGAAGATGGTCTTTTACCTATTAGGGCTAAGTCCATATTATGGTAAGAACACCTCAAATAAGCAAAGAGAAACGACAGTCCATCATTACTTTAAGACATGAAGGTGAGTCAATACGGAAAATGTCAAGAACTTTGAAAGTTTCTTCAAGTGCAGTTACAAAAACAATCTAGCGCTATGATGAAACTGTCTCTCGTGAGGACCGCCACAGGAAAGGAAGACCCAGAGTTACCTCTGCTGCAGGATAACCCAGAATTACCTCTGCTGCAGAGAATAAGTTCATTTGGACGGATACCTCAGATTGCAGTCCAAAGAAATGCTTCACAGAGTTCAAGTAACAGACACATCTCAACATCAACTGTTCAGGGGAGACTGCGTGAATCAGGCCTTCATGGTCAAATTACTGCAAATAAACCACTACTAAAGGACACCAATAAGAAGAGGAGACTTGCTTGGGCCAAGAAACACGAGCAATGTATATTACACCAGGGGAAATCTTTCCTTTGGTCTGATGAGTCCAAATTTGAGATTTCTGGTTCCAACCGCCGTGTCTTTGTGAGATGCAGAGTAGGTGAACGGATGATCTCCGCATGTGTGGTTCCCACCGTGAAGCATGGAGGTGGTGGTGTGATGGTGCTTTGCTGGTGACACTATCAGTGATTTATTTAGAATTCAAGGTACACTTAACCAGCATGACTACTACAGCGATACGCCATCCCATCTGGTTTAGACTTAGTGGGACTATCATTTATTTTTAACAGGACAATGACCCAACACACCTCCAGGCTGTGTAAGGGCTATTTGACCAAGGAGAGTGATGGAGTGCTGCATCAGATGACCTGGCCTCCACAATCACCCAAATGAAATGAAGGGGGAAGGAAATGCAGTCAACAAGTGCTCAGTATATGTGGGAACTCCACCAAGACTGTTGGAAAAGCATTCCAGGTGAAGCTGGTTGAGAGAATGCCAAGAGTGTGAAAAGCTGTCCAGGCAAAGGGTGGCAACTTTGAAGAATCTAAAATCTATTTTTGTTTAACAGTTTTTTGGTTACTGCATGTGTTATTTCATAGTTTAAGTCGTCACTATTATTCTACAATGTAGAAATAAAGAAAAGGTGTCCAAACTTGACTGGTACTGTATATATTGTATATACTGTATATATTCCGGATATTGCTCCTTCAAATATTTTTATTTTTATTAATTCTTTTTAATATTTTGGATTTGTGTGTATTGTTTGGTATTGTTCAGTATTACTGAGCTGTTGGAGCGAGTAACATAAGCATTTCGCTGCACCCGCAATAACATCTGCAAAATGTGTACGCAATGAGCAGCAACATTTTACTTGATAAAACCGCCTATTTAAAAAATTGTCTGTTCTTAAAATGTGATTTTAAACCTAACCTTAGGCCTAACCTTAACTTTAAACTAAAAATTGAAAAACAATATACCAAATTTGACTTTGTGGCTGTGGTAACCGTTGTGCCTGTTCTTTACACCCATGTCTGCCCTCTCATTGGCTAGAATGGTCCCACCTGATCTCCTCCCGACTGCCTTTTTGAAAGACATTTCTTTTCATTGCAGCCACTAGAGTATCCAGTCAATATAATGGGGCAAACAGACAGACGTTGGTCCAACAGAAGGAACAGACAGACAGTGTTACAGGTGTATACCAGGTGTTACAGTAATACAGGTGTGACAGTACAGACAGTGACAGGTATATCTCATGGGGTTGTGGTCATGGCAGCCTGTTCCCTCAGAGTGAGTCGCTCCGCTGGCGGTTTTCAGACACACTCTTCATTCAAGCGCTGCTGCTACCAACACACACACACACACACACAAACACCCCAGCTATGAGAGATTAACAGAGAGGAAATCAAATGAAAAATAATTCAAAAAAAAAAAAAAGAACTCGAGCACGAATCGGCCTTTTGCCACGACGACACCTCAGGTGTGGGAGGATTCTGGAGGTCAGAGTTCAGACTACAGAGGTCACTACAGTTCACAGCTCAGGGGTCATCCTGGGGTCAGCGCTGAGCGAGGTCCATGATTGAGTGTTTCCACCCTCTGTCTCACCCCCCAAAGGGCCCTGATTGGTCAGAACTGGCCTCACAGTTAACTCAGACTACCAACTGTCATCACCAAGCATGTGTGTAGTGCGCACGTGTGTGAGAGCATGTTTCACACACACCTCAGCTGAATTAGCGGAGTATTTTTAGATCATAATAATATTCTCTTTGTTCAGTTCTTTCTCTAAATAAAAAAACAAAACCCCATTTTAATAATCATGTTGCCATATAAAGACAGACAGTTTCACTTCCCCTCAACACTCCAATCAGAAGACAGCTGAGACTCCGCCTTCATACCCTTGATAGAACCATGACACACCAACTGACGGACCGACCGCACGATTCAGATGAGGTCAGGGGTTAGAGGTCAGGAGTGGAGCAGAGCTGTCTGTCAAACTAGAGGTCAGGGGTGGGTCAGACCTGTCTGTCAAACGAGAGGTCAGGGGTGGGTCAGACCTGTCTGTCAAACTAACTAACTGAAATGACATTTCCCCAAGGCAATAACATACTGAACATTCATAAGAGTGTGTGTGTGTGTTTAAAGGAACAACTGTGGCGTTTGTGTAAGTGTGTCTAAGTGTGTCTGTAAGCAGTGTGTGTGTGGTCTGGGCTCCTGTCCTCCCGGCTAAAGAATATTTCCGTAGGAAACAACATCTCATTGGCTCATCAGCTCAACCTATCAGCAGCCAAGGAACCAAGAGCCCCGGGATGCCGCCCCCAAAGTTCTGAGGGAAGCCCCCAAACTGACACTGCGCAGGAAGGGGGTGGGGGGTGTGTGTGTGTGCCAGGGCGGAGGGTCAGAGATCAGATGGGTGGTAGAATCCTCGTGGGGGGAGTGGTGTGTTTCCATGGTAATGAGAGTGAAGTGTCGGTTGGCTGCAGAGGGAGGTAGGAGGGTCTAAACCTCTGCTCCCTGCAAGCCGATTTGCCCCTGGTCCTGTCAGTCAGTGCTGGGCTTCATCAGAGAGAAGGCAAAGATGTTGAAGTGATCGCTGAGCTGGTTCACCTGGAGAAAGAGGAGAGAGGGAGGAGGTGGAGGAGAGGATGGAGAGAGCGTATCATTTAACTTACAATGGCTAAATCTCAAACCTAGCATTTGGCCACTCTGCCATTTATCGATTGGTCACTGTGAGCTGATGTGATCAAGTCTGCCACTGTGGGCAAAATGAAAATTCAGATGTCCTTCGTTTCCTAGGTAACCATGTAACTCTGAAGCTAGCTATGTTGCTAACTAGGTAGGTAGAGACTTGGTGAGTCCTTGCTAATATCTAGCTAGATGGCCATTCTGGCAAGATGTTGATGAATTTAATTAGATCTCACCACGATGTAACTACCGTTACCCCATACTGCCAGTACTAGCTAGCTATATTTTTAGATTACTAGCTAGCTAACTGGTTAGCATCATCATTCACTAGCATAACAAATAGGCTAGCTAGCTAAATTCTCACCTTGCTTGCCATGACATCAGCTACTAGCAAGCTAATCAAGCAACCTTGCTAGCTAGGATGCAGCTAGTAAGCTTTCAATGTGTCAAAATCCCTGCTAGCTAGCGTTAGAAGGCAATTGAGCTTCATCCAGTATTTTTTAAAAGGCAGAGGCGGAAGGCTACTGAGTAATAGTGAAAGGGGGAGGAGATATGTTGTGTTGGGAAACAGCTTTTTTCACCCGACTTGTCCAACTTATCACCTTTAGTAAGTTTAATAAAACACCTTAAAGAGTTTATATAATGTGTCATTACATTTAATTTGACCTTTATTTAACTAGGCAAGTCAGTTAAGAACAAATTTTTATTTTCAATGACGGCCCCTGAACAGTGGGTTAACTGCCTGTTCATGGGCAGAACGACAGATTTGTACCTTGTCAGCTCAGGGGTTTGAACTCGCAACCTTCCAGTTACTAGTCCAACGCACTAACCACTAGACTACATACCTATTTGATTTGTGTCAAATTTGAATGGGGTTTTTAGGGCGGCGCTAAAGTTCAGAAGTAAACAGCGGCTGTCGCGGCTTTTGAGAGTCATGATGGCTGGCAGTGATGACGATACAAATTAATGCATTATGTTGTACAACTGACTAGGTACCTCCCCTGTCCCTGTCTTCTTTTAAATCTGCGAGAGAAGCGCTACACCTGGTGGAGAGAGGCTGTATGACACAACGTGTTATGTCGCGATACGTCTAAATGTATCGTACAGCGTCAGAGGGGTCAGTTTTTTAAACTTTACTAAAATATGATTGGTCCATTTCTATGCAAATCAATGCTTGAACAGAAACGTAGTTCACACCCCGGATTTTGCTACAGTCCCATTAGTTTTCATTACAGCCTGGATATTGCCGTAACGACAGCGCCGTAACGACAGCGCCGTAACGACAGAGCGACAGCGCCGTAACGACAGAGCGACAGCGCCGTAACGACAGAGCGAAAGCGCCGTAACGACAGAGCGACAGCGCCGTAACGACAGAGCGACAGCGCCGTAACGACAGAGCGAAAGCGCCGTAACGACAGAGCGACAGCGCCGTAACGACAGAGCGACAGCGCCCGACAAGCGACACAGAGCGACAGCGCCCGTAAAGGACAAAGCGACAGCGCCCGTAAGACAGACAGAGCGACAGCGCCGTAACGACAGCGCCGTAACGACAGAGCGACACAGAGCGACAGCGCCGTAAGGACACAAGCGACAGCGCCCGTAACGACACGGCAGAGCGACAGCGCCAGCGCCGTAACGGCAGAGCGACAGCGCCGTAACGGCAGAGCGACAGCGCCGTAACGGCAGAGCGACAGAGCGGCAGCGCCGTAAGACAGAGCAAAGCGTAACGACAGAGCGCAGCGCCCGTAACGACAGAGCGACACGTAAGAGCGACAGCGCCGTAACGACAGAGCGACAGCGCCGTAACGACAGAGCGACAGCAGCCGTAACGACAGAGCGACAGCGCCGTAACGACAGAGCGACAGCGCCGTAACGAAGAGCGACACAGAGCGACAGCGCCGTAACGACAAAGCGACAGCGCCCGTACAGGACAGCGCCCGTAAGCGACAGCGCCGTAACGACAGAGCGACCCGTAACGACAGCGCCGTAAGGACACAGAGCGACAGCGCCCGTAACGACAAAGCGACAGCGCCGTAACGACAGAGCGAACGACAGAGCGAAAGCGCCGTAACGACAACGACACGTAACGACAGAGAGCGACAAGCGCCGTAAGCGACAGAGCGAAAGCGCGCGCCGTGTAACGACAGAGCGACAGCGCCGTAAGACAGAGCGACAGCGCCGTAACGACAGAGCGACAGCGCCGTAACGACAGAGCGACAGCGCCGTAACGACAGAGCGACAGCGCCGTAACGACAGAGCGACAGCGCCGTAACGACAGAGCGACAGCGCCGTAACGACAGAGCGACAGCGCCGTAACGACAGAGCGACAGCGCCGTAACGACAGAGCGACAGCGCCGTAACGACAGAGCGACAGCGCCGTAACGACAGAGCGACAGCGCCGTAACGACAGAGCGACAGCGCCGCAACGACAGAGCGACAGCGCCGCAACGACAGAGCGACAGCACCGTAACAATGAAGTTTGCCAAGTTTGCCAATGAGGATGAAAACTAGCATAGTTCAGCTAGTTTCCCTGGAGAAATACAAGCTCGGGCCTAGTGCAAATGTGTGCCAGCTGGGGGCAAACTATGCTAATTCAGGGGACAGATTGTTGTTCTCA
This sequence comes from Oncorhynchus keta, assembly GCF_023373465.1. NCBI lineage: Eukaryota > Metazoa > Chordata > Actinopteri > Salmoniformes > Salmonidae > Oncorhynchus > Oncorhynchus keta. Next base: position 85,471,807 of record NC_068439.1, on the reverse strand, counting down.
TGCCCTGATATCAGGAGCTGGCAGCAAAAGGTTACATTAAACAATTCAGAGACTGAAACAAATTTATCAGATTACATATTTATGGAGAGCAAATCGACATACAATCCCAATATCAAAATAAAGCCTAAAACAATGTTTGAGTGAACCCTGAATACAGAAAATGTCTGGGACCTTCAGGACACAGTAGACAAACAGAGCAACAGGGAGCAGAAAACACACAACATTTAGTTGGTGTTTGTTTTGGCTCTGGAAGAGATAGTTAGCTACAGTGATTAAAGCGTGGTACAGTGTTTTCTGTGATTCATCTTCATTATTAGAATTGTTTTGGGAAAATGTGGCTGGTAATATTACAGCCCCCATAGCTGGTCGACACATTTTATTTCCCACCCTGCTCACCACTGCCACTGTAGTGTGTGTGTGTGTGTGTGTGCTGACCACTGCCACTGAAGTGTGTGTGTGTACTGACCACTGACACTGTAGTGTGTGTGTGTGTGTGTGTGTGTGTAGTGTGTGTGTGTGTGTACTCACCACTGACACTGTAGTGTGTGTGTGTGTGTGTACTCACCACTGACACTGTAGTGTGTGTGTGTGTGTGTGTACTCACCACTGACACTGTAGTGTGTGTGTGTGTGTGTGTACTCACCACTGACACTGTAGTGTGTGTGTGTGTGTGTGTACTCACCACTGACACTGTAGTGTGTGTGTGTGTGTGTGTGTACTCACCACTGACACGCCGTAGTGTATGTGTGTGAGTATGACGATGGCCGTCCACACGTAGATCAACAGCGTCTCGTTAGCAACCAGCCCTGTAACCGCCAACAACACCACCGTCGCCATGGGAACCAGCAGCCAGCTCAGCGGTTGGCAACGGGTGTTACTCATCTGGCACACGATCAGCTTACACTGCAGACACACACAGACTCAGCAGTTATGTAGTTCATATCTTTATTTGTGGAGAGCAGGGAACTTTAAAATGGGGGCCACAAAAATCTACGCTCATCATGAGGGGCTGCTGTGGCTCGTGGGGCTCGTGGGGCTGCTGTGGCTCGTGGGGCTGCTGTGGCTCGTGGGGCTGCTGTGGCTCGTGGGGCTGCTGTGGCTCGTGGGGCTGCGTACCCACACGTGCAGTCAGAGACACATGTTGCATAGGGTGGAGAGAAATGCTACAGTTTTTAATAAGACGTCTGACAGAGTGACAATAAAATGAATGGGGGCCTCCCGGTCAGTAATTCAACCATGATTATTACAAATTAAAGATAGCTGGCAGCTAGACTTAACTTAATAATGTATTTTACATGTAGCTGTCAGTGACTGACATAAGAGAAACTGCTGATGCACAAACACATTCCAAAATGGAACCTTGTGTATTCTACTATTCTAACTCAAGATCCCAGGGGCCTGTAAAGACAGGAGGGGCCTGTAGACAGGAGGGGCCTGTAAAGACAGGAGGGGCCTGTAAAGACAGGGAGGGCCTGTAGACAGGAGAGGGCCTGTAGACAGGAGGGGGCCTGTAGACAGGAGGGGCCTGTAGACAGGAGGGGGCCTGTAAAGACAGGAGGGGCCTGTAAAGACAGGAGGGGGCCTGTAAAGACAGGAGGGGCCTGTAAAGACAGGAGAGGGCCTGTAAAGACAGGAGGGGCCTGTAGACAGGAGGGCCTGTAAAGACAGGAGAGGACCTGTAGACAGGAGAGGGCCTGGTGCAGTGTGTGTGTGGTGTGTGTAGTTAGAGCTGGTGCATGTGTGTGACTCACTGTGACATTAGCGAAGGCTGTCCCCACCATGAGGTAGAAGACTCTGGGCTGCTGCTGGAGGATGCCGGATGGAGAGAAAATCACCCAGACAGAGGAGAGGAGGCAGAGGAGGACAGGAGAGAGGAAGGGGAGGAAGGCCTCGTACATACTGCTGTGTTTCAGAGTGTTATTACGAGACGCCCTGAGAGAGAGGCGGAGATAAAAGAGAGGGTTACCTCTAAAGCCCTGTCATGATCAAGTAAGTTGTTAGTTTAGTTTACTAGGATCCTATTAATCTAAACTAACAGCTAACGGGGTTACTAGTAAACTAAACTAACCACAGCTAACGGGGTTACTAGTAAACTAAACTAACCACAGCTAACAGGGGTTACTAGTAAACTAAACTAACCACAGCTAAAGGGGTTACTAGTAAACTAAACTAACCACAGCTAACAGGGGTTACTAGTAAACTAAACTAACCACAGCTAACGGGGGTTACTAGTAAACTAAACTAACCACAGCTAACGGGGTTACTAGTAAACTAAACTAACCACAGCTAACGGGGTTACTAGTAAACTAAACTAACCACAGCTAAGGGGGTTACTAGTAAACTAAACTAACCACAGCTAATGGGGAACCTAGTAAACTAAACTAACATCAGCTAATGGGGTTACTAGTAAACTAAACTAACATCAGCTAACAGGGGAACCTAGTAAACTAAACTAACATCAGCTAATGGGGAACCTAGTAAACTAAACTAACATCAGCTAATGGGGCTACTAGTAAACTAAACTAACATCAGCTAATGGGGAACCTAGTAAACTAAACTAACATCAGCTAATGGGGAACCTAGTAAACTAAACTAACATCAGCTAACAGGGCTCCTAGTAAACTAAACTAACATCAGCTAATGGGGCTCCTAGTAAACTAAACTGACAACAGCTAATGGGGAACCTAGTAAACTAAACTAACATCAGCTAATGGGGAACCTAGTAAACTAAACTAACATCAGCTAATGGGGCTCCTAGTAAACTAAACTAACATCAGCTAATGGGGCTCCTAGTAAACTAAACTAACATCAGCTAATGGGGCTACTAGTAAACTAAACTAACATCAGCTAATGGGGTTACTAGTAAACTAAACTAACATCAGCTAATGGGGAACCTAGTAAACTAAACTAACATCAGCTAATGGGGCTACTAGTAAACTAAACTAACATCAGCTAATGGGGCTACTAGTAAACTAAACTAACATCAGCTAATGGGGCTACTAGTAAACTAAACTAACATCAGCTAATGGGGCTCCTAGTAAACTAAACTAACATCAGCTAATGGGGCTCCTTGTAAACTAAACTAACATCAGCTAATGGGGCTACTAGTAAACTAAACTAACATCAGCTAATGGGGCTCCTAGTAAACTAAACTAACATCAGCTAATGGGGCTCCTAGTAAACTAAACTAACATCAGCTAATGGGGCTACTAGTAAACTAAACTAACATCAGCTAATGGGGCTACTAGTAAACTAAACTAACATCAGCTAATGGGGCTACTAGTAAACTAAACTAACATCAGCTAATGGGGCTCCTAGTAAACTAAACTAACATCAGCTAATGGGGAACCTAGTAAACTAAACTAACATCAGCTAATGGGGAACCTAGTAAACTAAACTAACATCAGCTAATGGGGTTACTTGTAAACTAAACTAACATCAGCTAATGGGGTTACTAGTAAACTAAACTAACATCAGCTAATGGGGAACTAGTAAACTAAACTAACATCAGCTAATGGGGCTACTAGTAAACTAAACTAACATCAGCTAATGGGGTTACTTGTAAACTAAACTAACAACAGCTAATGGGGAACCTAGTAAACTAAACTAACATCAGCTAATGGGGTTACTTGTAAACTAAACTAACATCAGCTAATGGGGCTCCTAGTAAACTAAACTAACATCAGCTAATGGGGCTCCTAGTAAACTAAACTAACATCAGCTAATGGGGGCTACTAGTAAACTAAACTAACCACAGCTAATGGGGGTTACTAGTAAACTAAACTAACCACAGCTAACGGGGGTTACTAGTAAACTAAACTAACATCAGCTAATGGGGAACCTAGTAAACTAAACTAACATCAGCTAATGGGGAACCTAGTAAACTAAACTAACATCAGCTAATGGGGCTCCTAGTAAACTAAACTAACATCAGCTAATGGGGAACCTAGTAAACTAAACTAACATCAGCTAATGGGGAACCTAGTAAACTAAACTAACATCAGCTAATGGGGCTCCTAGTAAACTAAACTAACATCAGCTAATGGGGAACCTAGTAAACTAAACTAACATCAGCTAATGGGGCTCCTAGTAAACTAAACTGACAACAGCTAATGGGGCTCCTAGTAAACTAAACTAACATCAGCTAATGGGGCTCCTAGTAAACTAAACTAACATCAGCTAATGGGGAACCTAGTAAACTAAACTAACATCAGCTAATGGGGAACCTAGTAAACTAAACTAACATCAGCTAATGGGGCTCCTAGTAAACTAAACTAACATCAGCTAATGGGGCTCCTAGTAAACTAAACTAACATCAGCTAATGGGGAACCTAGTAAACTAAACTAACATCAGCTAATGGGGAACCTAGTAAACTAAACTAACATCAGCTAATGGGGAACCTAGTAAACTAAACTAACATCAGCTAATGGGGCTCCTAGTAAACTAAACTAACATCAGCTAATGGGGCTCCTAGTAAACTAAACTAACATCAGCTAATGGGGCTCCTAGTAAACTAAACTAACATCAGCTAATGGGGAACCTAGTAAACTAAACTAACATCAGCTAATGGGGCTCCTAGTAAACTAAGAAAAGCTGATGGGGGATCCAAGTGAGAGTTAAATTAGGTTGCTAGGTTAACGCACTGCAGCTAAACCAACTTGACATGTTGAGTCTAAAGGAGATTGACGTTTACTAAGTTTACATGTTGAGTCTGAAGGGAAAATGACTAACAGTTCGTAAGCTAAGAGCTGTAACTTACTTGAAGACGTTGTAGAGGCTCATGGGAAGGGTCACAGTGAACGAACAACCTGGTGGTGACACCACGAACAACCAATCAGAACACAACATCAATTTACATAACATCAGAACCAATCACACTGCACGGTGCACGAAACTGTCCAATCCCAGCTCAGACAGCAGTAATCTGACCAACGGGAGCTCACCGAGGATCATGAAAGTGAAGAGGTCTCGGTAGTGGAAGTTCCACCAGATTGGTTCATACCACGTCTCCACGCCAACCATCGCTGTGAAGATGTACACTATAGAGATGGTCTGAGAGAGAGAGTCAGAGGGAGAGAGAAAGAGAGATGAGAGAACAGAGAAAGAAGTGCGAGAGAGGGAGATGAGCGCGAGAAAGAGACAGAGAAACGAGAGAGAGAGACAGAGCGGAGAGAGAGAAACAGATGAGAGAGAGAGAAACAGATGAGAGAGAGAGAAACAGATGAGAGAGAGAGAAACAGATGAGAGAGAGAGAAACAGATGAGAGAGAAACAGATGAGAGAGAAACAGATGAGAGAGAGAAACAGATGAGAGAGAGAAACAGATGAGAGAGAGAGAAACAGATGAGAGAGTGAAACAGATGAGAGAGAGAAACAGATGAGAGAGAGAAACAGATGAGAGAGAGAAACAGATGAGAGAGAGAGACAGAGCGGAGAGAGTGAAACAGAAGAGAGAGAGAAACAGATGAGAGAGAGAGATGAGAGAGAGAAACAGATGAGAGAGAGAAACAGATGAGAGAGGTCATGATCAGATGATCTCCTGCATTTTTCAGCATGTTCTTAAAAAAATTGATTAAGTTAGATAAACTTGGATTTTTTTGTCAGGAACATATACAGGATACTACCCTCCACAACACATATGTCAGAGTCAAGCCACATCCGGCCCGCGAGAAGGTTTTTTACGGCCCCTGGGATGATCTTGATAGAAGGCCCGCAGACCGCAGCAAGCCGGCAGCCCGAGATCTTTACACGCACCAATACTACATTTCCCACAATGCAACGGTGACGACCGAGCAGTAGGCTGCTTCATTTCAATATTTATTGGCACAGCAGTTGTCAGCATCACAGTAAAATTAACTTTCAGATACCCATCAAAAATGGCAAAACGGAAGGTGACACTGAGAACCGGGGTTTCAAACAAGGTGGGAGTCGGAGTATTTGTTCACGGAGGTAGCTGGAAAACCTGTGTGTCTTCTGTGTGGAGAAAGTGTGGCGGTACTGAAAGAGTATAATCTGAGACGACATTATGAAACGAAACACGCGGACAAAAACAAGAATATGGACATGGAACAAAGGCTACAAAGGCAGAGGAATTAAAACGAGGCCTCAAATCTCGACAGGCTCTGTTCAAAAAGCCAAATCACAAGGCCAGGCTGCTTCAAGGCCAGTTTTATTTTGGCAGAAGAGAAAATCAGCCCGGCCATTTACGGAGGGGGATTTTCAAAAACTGCATGATTAAAACGAAGTTTGCCCAGAAAAAGGCAACTCTTTTAAATTGAGTCTGAGCAGAAACACCATTGCCGAGAGAGTAGACCAGTTGTCCATCAATCTAAAAGAGCAGCTTGTGAAAAAGGGAAAAGATTTCATTGCATATTCCTTGGCTGTGGATGAGAGCACCGACATTTCTGACATTGCCCAGTTGTCAATTTTCATCCGCGGAGTGGACTCCAGCCTAAGCGTGACAGGACATGGCACAACTACGGGGCATGATTTGTATGAAGACAAGATGTGTAAATGAGATGGAGCTGCCCTCGTGGGTTTGACAACAAGCACTATGTGTGGACACAGGACGGATGGCGAAGATACGGGAAAAGATGCAAGAGGAAAACGCGACAGGTGAGCTGACAGCTTATCATTGTATCATACACCAACGGTAAACTTGAAAATGGAGCATGTAATGAGCATCATCAGCACAGACTTTATCAGAGCCAAAGTTTGAATCACCGCCAGTTCAAGGCATTTCTGACGGAGTTAGAAACGGAGCATGGTGATTTGCCTTATCACACAGAGGTGCGATGGCTAAGCCAGGGAAAGGTGCTTCAAAGATGTTTCGAGCTTCGTGAGGAGATTTGTCTGTTCTTGGACAGCAAAGGGAAAGACACAACACAAATCCAAGACGAAATGTTTCTGTGTGAAATGGCTTTTCTGTGACATATTACAGTCATCTGAATGCAATGAACTTGCAGCTGCAGGGTCGGGATCGTGTCATCTCTGATATGTACAGTACAGTGACATTTAAAACCAAACTGACTCTGTGGGAGACGAGATGCGGAAAGAAAATTTGAGCCACTTTCCCAGCTGCCAGACCATATGTCACCAGGACATGATAAAACAGGTATTGCCGCTGACCGATTTGCTGACTTTGAAGCACAAAAAACAGGTTGGAATAACCCATTTGCTGTTGACGTGGAAAGCTCACCACCAAACCTCCAAATGGAGTTGATTGACCTCCAACAATGATGCACTGAGGCAAAATATGCGGCAGTGGGTGCTGCGGAGTTACCCGTTTCCTCCCGACACAACAGCTGCGCATCCAGGCTGCTCACGTTGTCAGGCACATACCTGTGTGAACAACTGTTTTCTTTGATGAACTTGAACAAAACATCACACAGAAGTCGACTTACTGAACACCTCCACTCAATTCTGTCAGCTCAGAGGAACATTGATGAACTTGTGGAAAGATGGGACACCACAAGTATCACCCTCAACCTCAAACAAGTGAACATTACTGTGCAATCACTATTTGTCAGTTCAAGGACAGTTTAATATTTGTTTTCACTGCATGTTACTTCTCCTTAAACAAAGTGTTGTTTTTGATTAATAGACACTTTATTTTATTGTATTTCAATCCAATTATATTTTTAAAATATTTCAGTTGAGTGGATGATAGAAAATTGCTATTATTGTTTTTTTCTTTGAAGTAAATTTAGCCCACTTTTGCTAAAATAGAAAATATAGGCTACTGATGGTGCCTTGAATACCGGTTTCTTTCATTTAATGTTCATGTTATGGGGATTTTTATATAAAGGAAATTTGTCTTTTGTGTCTGTTGAAAATTAAAGATTACTGACAGAGCCATAAGAAAATATTGCTTTATTTATCTGATCATATTGGAATATATTTGTTAGGTTTTCAGTAGGTTCAATTAGGTTACTAGACTATATGCGTCATTTAAAAAAATTTTCAATGAACATTCGAACACTATGTCACCAGGTAAATTTTTTATTTGGCCCTCCGTCCATTTGACTTTACCCTGCTCCACAACATAACCTTCACTATGTCACCAGGACATAGACAGGATACTACCCTCACAACATAACCTTCACTATGTCACCAGGACATATACAGGATACTACCCTCCACAACACTATGTCACCAGGACATATACAGGATACTACCCTCTACAACATAACCACTATGTCACCAGGACATATACAGGATACTACCCTCCACAACACTATGTCACCAGGACATATACAGGATACTACCCTCTACAACATAACCTTCACTATGTAACCAGGACATATACAGGATACTACCCTCCACAACACTATGTCACCAGGACATATACAGGATACTACCCTCTACAACATAACCTTCACTATGTCACCAGGACATATACAGGATACTACCCTCCACAACACTATGTCACCAGGACATATACAGGATACTACCCTCCACAACACTATGTCACCAGGACATATACAGGATTCTACCCTCCACAACACTATGTCACCAGGACATGTACAGGATACTACCCTCTACAACACTATGTCACCAGGACATATACAGGATACTACCCACTACAACACTATGTCACCAGGACATATACAGGATACTACCCTCTACAACATAACCTTCACTATGTCACCAGGACATATACAGGATACTACCCTCCACAACACTATGTCACCAGGACATATACAGGATACTACCCTCTACAACACTATGTCACCAGGACATATACAGGATACTACCCACTACAACACTATGTCACCAGGACATATACAGGATACTACCCTCCACAACACTATGTCACCAGGACATATACAGGATACTACCCTCCACAACACTATGTCACCAGGACATATACAGGATACTACCCTCCACAACACTATGTCACCAGGACATATACAGGATACTACCCTCTACAACACTATGTCACCAGGACATATACAGGATACTACCCTCTACAACATAACCTTCACTATGTCACCAGGACATATACAGGATACTACCCTCCACAACACTATGTCACCAGGACATATACAGGATACTACCCTTCACAACACTATGTCACCAGGACATATACAGGATACTACCCTTCACAACACTATGTCACCAGGACATATACAGGATACATTATTACCCTCTACAACACTATGTCACCAGGACATATACAGGATACTACCCTCTACAACACTATGTCACCAGGACATATACAGGATACTACCCTTTACAACACTATGTCACCAGGACATATACAGGATACTACCCTCCACAACACTATGTCACCAGGACATATACAGGATACTACCCTCCACAACACTATGTCACCAGGACATATACATGATACTTCCCTCTACAACACTATGTCACCAGGACATATACAGGATACTACCCTCTACAACACTATGTCACCAGGACATATACAGGATACTACTACAACACTATGTCACCAGGACATATACAGGATACTACCCTCTACAACACTATGTCACCAGGACATATACAGGATACTACCCTCCATAACACTATGTCACCAGGACATATACAGGATACTACCCTCTACAACATAACCTTCACTATGTCACCAGGACATATACAGGATACTACCCTCCACAACACTATGTCACCAGGACATATACAGGATACTACCCTCCATAACACTATGTCACCAGGACATATACATGATACTACCCTCTACAACACTATGTCACCAGGACATATACAGGATACTACCCTCTACAACACTATGTCACCAGGACATATACAGGATACTACCCTCCACAACATAACCTTCACTATGTCACCAGGACATATACAGGATACTACCCTCCACAACATAACCTTCACTATGTCACCAGGACATATACAGGATACTACCCTCCACAACACACAGGACATATACAGGATACTACCCTCCACAACACTATGTCACCAGGACATACACAGGATACTACCCACCACAACACTATGTCACCAGGACATATACAGGATACTACCCTCCACAACACTATGTCACCAGGACATATACAGGTTACTACCCTCCACAACATAACCTTCACTATGTCACCAGGACATATACAGGATACTACCCTCCACAACACTATGTCACTAGGACATATACAGGATACTACCCTCCACAACACTATGTCACCAGGACATATACAGGATACTACCCTCCACAAAATAACCTTCACTATGTCACCAGGACATAGACAGGATACTACCCTCTACAACACTATGTCACCAGGACATATACAGGATTCTACCCTCCACAACACTATGTCACCAGGACATGTACAGGATACTACCCTCTACAACACTATGTATGTCACCAGGACATATACAGGATACTACCCACTACAACACTATGTCACCAGGACATATACAGGATACTACCCTCTACAACACTATGTCACCAGGACATAGACAGGATACTACCCTCTACAACATAACCTTCACTCCAAATCAAAACTCAAAACCCACAACCTGATTTTGGAGGGAATTACGGAATCACCTGGAAGGCTTCCAGCTACCAAAGGTGTTTATTCCAAAGCTATACAGGAAACAGTCTGGAAAACATCAGAAACCTGAACACACCATCCAACCTGGAACCTGTTCAGAGGTCATTAAAATACAGTACCCTGTGTATGTAAAGAATGATAAGGCAGGAAAATATCATTAAATGAAGCTCCTTATGGAAAATCAAGAGACACTTTTTGCTGACTATTATAAAAATGGGAACATCAGCAAACTCATCTTCCACACAAACCATCCCCTGGCAGGGCACAGTGCTATATTAACCAGACCATCCCCTGGCAGGGCACAGTGCTATATTAGCACACTACCCCATTGTTAAGAGCGGGGAAGGTTAACTAGGGGTGGAAACTCAGGATACTAGACAACGAGGACTCTGTGTCGGCTAATATAAACCTCTATAAGTCTGGAACAGTAATGGTACAGGCCAACCCCAAACAGTTTCCGCTGGACTTTCACCTAATCAAAGAATTAGCTCAGCAGGAGAAGCTCTCCCTTGAGATAGATACCCCCACCCCGAGTGGGTCAGACCAGAAGTCTTCATTAAATAACCCCACAAACGTGCAACTCCAAGCGGAAAGTCAATCTCCCAGCACAGAGTACTACCCCCTCATTGAAATGAAGGATACATTCACCCAGCTGGGGGTAAGGCAGGTGGAGCTGGAACAGCAGGTGATTCTACTCCAGTCAGCACAGACCCAGACAACAGTCCAGCACAACAACACCCCCTCAACCAGACCCAGACAACAGTCCAGCACAACAACACCCCCTTAACTAGACCCGGAGAGCAGGAGGTGGACAGAGACATATCTGCACTCTGGAATGAAGTGAGACAACTTCAACAATATAAAATGCAAGAGCAGGAGAAGAACAGAGCACTAGAGGAGAGGATCAGACTGCTGGAGGAGAGGTTGAGGGGGATGGCGCGTGTCACCCCCTCTGAGCACCCCCCGTCAGCCACCCTGATAGTCCTCCTGACAACAACCCCCCCCGAGGACATACACAAGACACAGATTGTTCTCCTTATGGACTCAAATGGGAAATATATACTATCATTTCCCCCCCGCTGGGTGTTTGGACACTGGTGTCTGGTGACATAGTGGGTTGTATCCTGTATATGTCCTGGTGACATAGTGTTGTAGTGGGTAGTATCCTGTATGTGTCCTGGTGACATAGTGTTGTAGAGGGGTATCCTGTATATGTCCTGGTGACATAGTGTTGTAGTGGGTAGTATCCTGTATGTGTCCTGGTGACATAGTGTTGTAGAGGGTAGTATCCTGTATATGTCCTGGTGACATAGTGTTGTAGTGGGTAGTATCCTGTATATGTCCTGGTGACATAGTGTTGTAGTGGGTAGTTGGTGACATAGTGTTGTAGTGGGTAGTATCCTGTATATGTCCTGGTGACAGTGTTGTAGAGGGTAGTATCCTGTATATGTCCTGGTGACATAGTGTTGTAGAGGGTAGTATCCTGTATATGTCCTGGTGACATAGTGTTGTAGTGGGTAGTATCCTGTATATGTCCTGGTGACATAGTGTTGTAGAGGGTAGTATCCTGTATATGTCCTGGTGACATAGTGTTGTAGTGGGTAGTATCCTGTATGTGTCCTGGTGACATAGTGTTGTAGTGGGTAGTTGGTGACATAGTGTTGTAGTGGGTAGTATCCTGTATATGTCCTGGTGACAGTGTTGTAGAGGGTAGTATCCTGTATATGTCCTGGTGACATAGTGTTGTAGTGGGTAGTATCCTGTGGGCAGCAGTGCCCACATTGGCCCGGACTCTAAAGGACATCGCTCTCAAACTGAGCCCCAACACTTTACACAGGAGCAACAGATCAATAGACACCCCACCCAGACCAGCGAGATACTCTCCCAGACTTGCGGGACCCCCAATGGACCTACCCATAGAGGACCCACGCCTACATTCAGACCACAGCACCACCAGCCACACACCCCCACCCCAACCAATTAACAGGCCCCCAAGTCAACCATGTAAAAACACAATGTAGGCCCCTCAGATTAGACATATGGCCCTTCTTCCCACCCCCGCAGGGAGGGCCTCAACATGAAAGTCACACATACGCCCAGGCCGTAAGCAGGCAAACAGACCCAACCCCACTCTTACACTAGCCCAAGCCAATGGCCTGTACCAGATGCTCAGCAGGCTCTGCTCACACTTACTGACCTGGGGCCAAACCACACAACCAACAACATTGGACACTTTATGGAACACAAAGCCTTCACCATCTCATCCTAGGGTATCCAAGGCCGAAGGTCATCTGCCTTTGGCCTAAAGAGCAGGAACCTGGACTTCATCAAAGAAATCCGAAATACAGACATTGTCATCCTACAAGAAACCTGGTATAGAGGAGAAGGACCCACTGGTTGCCCTCTAGGTTACAGAGAGCTGGTAGTCCCATCCACCATACTACCAGGTGGGTGGTATAGAGGAGACAGACCCACTGGTTGCCCTCTAGGTTAAAGAGAGCTGGTAGTCCCATCCACCACACTACCAGGTGGGTGGTATAGAGGAGAAGGACCCACTGGAGGTTAAAGAGAGCTGGTAGACCTACTGGTTGGCCCTCTAGGTTACAGAGAGCTGGTAGTCCCATCCACCACACTACCAGGTGGGTGGTATAGAGGAGATGGACCCACTGGTTACCCTGGTAGTCCCATCTACCAGGTGGGTGGTTAGAGGAGATGGAGCCACTGGTTGAGGTTACAGAGAGCTGGTAGTCCCATCCACCACACTACCAGGTGGGTGGTATAGAGGAGATGGACCCACTGGTTGCCCTCTAGGTTACAGAGAGCTGGTAGTCCCATCCACCACACTACCAGGTGGGTGGTATAGAGGAGATGGACCCACTGGTTGTCCTCTAGGTTACAGAGAGCTGGTAGTCCCATCCACCACACTACCAGCTGGGTGGTATAGTGGAGATGGACCCACTGGTTGTCCTCTAGGGGTGGTCCCATCCACCACACTACCAGGTGGATGGTATAGAGGAGATGGACCCACTGGTTGCCCTCTAGGTTACAGAGAGCTGGTAGTCCCATCCACCACACTACCAGGTGGGTGGTATAGAGGAGATGGACCCACTGGTTGTCCTCTAGGTTACAGAGAGTCCCATCCACCACACTACCTGGTAAAGTCCCATCCACCACACTACCAGGTGGGTGGTATAGGTTACAGAGAGATGGTCCCATCCACCCACAGGTGGGTGGTTGTCCTCTAGGTTACAGAGAGCTGGTAGTCCCATCCACCACACTACCAGGTGGGTGGTATAGAGGAGATGGACCCACTGGTTGCCCTCTAGGTTACAGAGAGCTGGTAGTCCCATCCACCACACTACCAGGTGGGTGGTATAGAGGAGATGGACCCACTGGTTGTCCTCTAGGTTACAGAGAGCTGGTAGTCCCATCCACCACACTACCAGGTGGGTGGTGGAGATAGTCCCATCCACCACACTACCAGGTGGGTGGTATAGTGGAGATGGACCCACTGGTTGTCCTCTAGGTTACAGAGAGCTGGTAGTCCCATCCACCACACTACCAGGTGGGTGGTATAGTGGAGATGGACCCACTGGTTGTCCTCTAGGTTACAGAGAGCTGGTAGTCCCATCCACCACACTACCAGGTGGTGGTATAGAGGAGATGGACCCACTGGTTGCCCTCTAGGTTACAGAGAGCTGGTAGTCCCATCCACCACACTACCAGGTGGGTGGTATAGAGGAGATGGACCCACTGGTTGCCCTCTAGGTTACAGAGAGAGTCCCATCCACCACACTACCAGGTGGGTGGCTGAGATGGACCCACTGGTGTCCCTAGGTTACAGAGAGCTGGTAGTCCCATCCACCACACTACCAGGTGGGTGGTATAGAGGAGACAGACCCACTGGTTGTCCTCTAGGTTACAGAGAGCTGGTAGTCCCATCCACCACACTACCAGGTGGGTGGTATAGAGGAGACGGACCCACTGGTTGCCCTCTAGGTTACAGAGAGCTGGTAGTCCCATCCACCAAACTACCAGGTGTGAAACAGGGAAGAGACTCAGGGGGTACGCTAATTGGTATAGAGCAGACCTAACCCACTCTATTAAATTAGTAAAAACAGGAACATTTGACAAGAAATTCAAGAGGAAATGATTTTAACAGAGAAAAAAAATATCCTCCTGTGTGCTACCTATATCCCCCCTATACTTTAATGAAGCCAGCTTCTCCATCCTAGAGGGGGAGATCAACCATTTCCAGGTCCAGAGACATGTACTAGTCTATGGTGACCTTACATGCCAGAACCGGACAAGAACCTGACACCCTCGGCACACAGGGGGACAAACACCTACCTGGAGGAAACAGCATTCCCTCCCCCATATGCCCCCCTAGACACAACTACAACACAACCAACAAAAACAGGTCACAACTCCAGCAGCTCTGTTGCATGCTGGGTATGAACATAGTCAATGATAGGCTGAGGGGACTCCTACGGTAGGTACATCTATAGCTCATTTCTTGGCAGTAGTACTGTAGATGACTTTATCACTGACCTCAACCCAGAGTCTCTCGAGCGTTCTGTCACCCTACTGACACCCCTATCAGATCACAGCAAAATCTCTACCTGAAAAGAGCAATACTCAATCATTAGGCATCAAAGCCAAAGGAACTGAGTAACATTAAGAAATGCTATAGATGGAAGGAATGCAGTTTGGAAACCTACCAAAAAACTATTAGGCAACAACAAATTCAATCCCTTTAGACAATTTCCTGGGTAAAACGTTCCACTGTAATAGTGAAGGTGTAAAAAAAAAAAAAATCAATCTTAACAGTATATTTGACCTCTCAGCTTCCCTCCATCAAATCTAAAAATCTCAAATAGAAAACCGAAGAAAGTGAACAACAAATGGTTTGATGAAGAATGAAAAAACCTAAGAAAGAAATCGAGAAACCTATCCAACCAAAAACATAGCGACCCAGAAAACCTGAGAGTACGCCTTCATTATGGTGAATCACTAAAACAATACAGAAATACACTACGGAAAAAGAAGGAACAGCATGTCAGAAATCAGCTCAATGTAATTGAAGAATCCATAGACTCCAACCTCTTCTGGGAAAACTGGAAAACACTAAACAAACAACACAAAGAATGATCCATCTAAAATCGAGATGTGTGGAAAAACCACTTCCCCAATCTTTTGGGCTCTATAACAAAGAACAAACAGCAAAAACATATACATGATCAAATACAGATCTTAGAATCAACTATTAAAGACGACCAGAACCCACTGGATTCTACAATTACATTGAATGAGTTACAGGACAAAATAAAAACCCTCCAACCCAAAAAGGCCTGTGGTGTTGATGTTATCCTTAATGAAATGATCAAATATACAGACCACAAATTCCAACTGGCTAAAACTCTTTAACATCACCCTTTGCTCTGGCATCTTCCCCAATATTTGGAACCAAGGACTGATCACCCCAATCCACAAACGTGGAGACAAACTTGACCATAATAACTTCTGTGGGATAATCTGAAGTCAAATGTCTACTAATGATCTGGTGCTTCTGTCACCAACCAAGGAGGGCCTGCAGCAGCACCTAGATCTTCTGCACAGATTCTGTCACACCTGGGCCCTGACAGTAAATCTCACCAAGACAAAAATAATGGTGTTCCAAAAAAGGTCCCGTTGCCAGGACAACAAACACAAATTCCATCTGGACACCGTTGCCCTGGAGCACACAGAAAACTATACATACCTCGGCCTAAACATCAGTGCCACAGGTAACTTACACAAATCTGTGAACGATCTGAGAGACAAGGCAAGAAGGGCCTTCTATGCCATCGAAAGGAACATACATTTCAACATACCAATTAGGATCTGGCTAAAAATACTTGAATCAGTCATAGAACTCATTGCCCTTTGTGGTTGTGAGGTCTGGGGTCCGCTCACCAACCAAGAATTCACAAAATGGGACAAACACCAAATTGAGCCTCTGCATGCAGAATTCTGCAAAAATATCCTCAGTGTAGAACGTAGAACACCAAATAACGCAGAGCAGAATTAGGTCGATACCCACTAATTATCAAATCCAGAAAGGAGACGTTCACTTCTAAAAGGAAGCAATTCCCAAACCTTCCATAACAAAGCCATCACCTACAGAGAGATGAACCTGGAGAAGAGTCCCCTAAGCAAGTTGGTCCTGGGGCTCTGTTCACAAACACAAACACACCCCACAGAGCCCCAGGACAGCAGCACAATTAGACCCAACCAAATCATGAAATAACACAGAGATAATTACAAGATACATTGGAAAGAATTAACAAAAAAACAGAGCAAACTAGAATGCTATTTGGCCCTAAACAGAGAGTACACAGTGGCAGAATAACTGACCACTGTGACTGACACAAACTTAAGGAAAGCTTTGTCTATGTACAGACTCAGTGAGCATAGCCTTGCCATTGAGAAAGGCGGCCGTAGGCAGACATGGCTCTCAAGAGAAGACAGGCTATGTGCTCACTGCCCACAAAATGAGGTGGAAACTGAGCTGCACTTCCTAACCTCCTGCCAAATGTATGACCAATTTTGATAAACTCCCATATCTATTGGGTGAAATACCACAGTGTGCCATCACAGCAGCAAGATTTGTGACCTGTTGCCACGAGAAAAGGGCAACCAGTGAAGAACAAACACCATTGTAAACACAACTCATATTTATGTTTATTTATTTTCCCTTTTGTACTTTAACTATTTGCACATCGTTACAACACTGTGAATATACATAATATGACATTTGTAATGTCTTTATTCTTTTGGAACTTTTGTGAGTGTAATGTTTCCTGTTCATTTTTATTGTTTATTTCACTTTTGTTCATTATCTGCCTCACTTGCTTTGGCAATGTTTAACATATGTTTAGCATGTCAATAAAGCCCCTTGAATTGAATTGACAGAGAGCCAGAGCGATGAGGTGAATGTGTAGTGTCTCCCCTACTCACCACTTGGCTGATGTCATAGCCCCAGGGCAGGAAGAGGATTCCTGTGTTGTATTTCTCCCAGTGAGACAGGATGAATGAGAAAAGGACCACCCACAGGATGTAGTACAACGTGGCCACGCCCACACCGCTCGGGCCACGCCCAAATATGGAGTAGACGGTGGCCACGAAGAACACACAGGCCCAGCTGTCCAGGCCATGGTCAAACAGCTCCCCCAGTGGTGTGGAGGAGTTAGTACGCCTCGCCTGCTTACCATCCACACCGTCTATCAGAGAGAGAAGAGAGAGAAAGAGAGAGAGAAAGAGAGAGAGAAAGAGAGAGAAAGAGAGAGAGAAAGAGAAAGAGAAAGAGAAAGAGAGAGAGTTTGGACAATTAATGGACACTGCAGTAGGGCTGTCCCCAACAACAGAAATCTTGGTCAACCGAGTCGTCAGTTTTGGTAGATTATTTTTTTTAAAGGTGTATTTTTCCATTTATAGACATCCTATGTGTTTTAATTAAATCAACTATATACACTGAGCTGGTCTGATGCTTTAAGCACTATTTGATTAAATAAATACAAAAGACACAAATGACTAGAGGGAGTGCAACCACAACTGATTTCATTGTGCCGTGATCAGATTTGCTGCGCCATGTTAAAAAAAACGACAACGAGTGACTGACCATCACCCGTTGTCTCTCTCTCCTCCCTGCTACAGGCGACCATCACAGAACATCAGTGTGTATAGTGCTGTCTCTCTCTCTCCTCCCTGCTACAGCGACCACCACAGAACATCAGTGTGTATAGTGCTGTCTCTCTCTCTCCTCCCTGCTACAGCGACCACCACAGAACATCAGTGTGTATAGTGCTGTCTCTCTCTCTCTCCTCCCTGCTACAGCGACCACCACAGATCAGTGTGTATAGTGCTGTCTCTCTCTCCTCCCTGCTACAGCGACCACCACAGAACATCAGTGTGTATAGTGCTGTCTCTCTCTCTCCTCCCTGCTACAGCGACCACCACAGAACATCAGTGTGTATAGTGCTGTCTCTCTCTCTCTCCTCCCTGCTACAGCGACCACCACAGAACATCAGTGTGTATAGTGCTGTCTCTCTCTCTCCTCCCTGCTACAGCCACCACCACAGAACATCAGTGTGTATAGTGCTGTCTCTCTCTCTCTCCTCCCTGCTACAGCCACCACCACAGAACATCAGTGTGTATAGTGCTGTCTCTCTCTCTCTCCTCCCTGCTACAGCCACCACCACAGAACATCAGTGTGGATAGTGCTGTCTCTCTCTCTCCTCCCTGCTACAGCGACCACCACAGAACATCAGTGTGGATAGTGCTGTCTCTCTGACTGATTGATACAGTTGCCTATATAGGTATTGAAAAATAGGCCTCAGTAAGTTACGGTATTAAAACTAAACAGTTCTAAGGTATACAGCTACACTGTGGTTCTACAAGGCTGCTATACTAATGACATGGTGGTTCTATACTAAGTCTACTAATGATAATGACATGGTGGTTCTATACTAAGTCTACTAATGATAATGACATGGTGGTTCTATACTAAGTCTACTAATGATAATGTCATGGGGGTTCTATACTAAGTATACTAATGATAATGACATGGTGGTTCTATGCTAAGTCTACTAATGATAATGGCATGGTGGTTCTATACTAAGTCTACTAATGATAATGACATGGTGGCTGTCTCTACTAGGTCTACTAATGATAATGTCATGGTGGTTCTATACTAAGTCTACTAATGACATGGTGGTGCTATACTAAGTCTACTAATGATAATGACATGGTGGTTCTATACTAAGTCTACTAATGATAATGACATGGTGGTTCTATACTAAGTCTACTAATGACATGGTGGTTCTATACTAAGTCTACTAATGATAATGACATGGTGGTGCTATACTAAGTCTACTAATGACATGGTGGTGCTATACTAAGTCTACTAATGATAATGACATGGTGGTGCTATACTAAGTCCACTAATGATAATGACATGGTGGTGCTATACTGGGTCTACTAATGATAATGGCATGGTGGTTCTATACTAAGTCTACTAATGACATGGTGGTTCTATACTAAGTCTACTAATGATAATGACATGGTGGTGCTATACTAAGTCCACTAATGATAATGACATGGTGGTGCTATACTGGGTCTACTAATGATAATGTCATGGTGGTTCTATACTAAGTCTACTAATGACATGGTGGTTCTATACTAAGTATACTAATGATAATGACATGGTGGTGCTATACTAAGTCCACTAATGATAATGACATGGTGGTTCTATACTAAGTCTACTAATGATAATGACATGGTGGTTCTATACTAAGTCTACTAATGATAATGACATGGTGGTTCTATACTAAGTCTACTAATGATAATGACATGGTGGTTCTATACTAAGTCTACTAATGATAATGACATGGTGGTTCTATACTAAGTCTACTAATGATAATGACATGGTGGTTCTATACTAAGTCTACTAATGACATGGTGGTTCTATACTAAGTCTACTAATGATAATGACATGGTGGTTCTATACTAAGTCTACTAATGATAATGACATGGTGGTTCTATACTAAGTCTACTAATGATAATGACATGGTGGTTCTATACTAAGTCTACTAATGATAATGACATGGTGGTTCTATACTAAGTCTACTAATGACATGGTGGTTCTATACTAAGTGTACTAATGATAATGACATGGTGGTTCTATACTAAGTCTACTAATGACATGGTGGTGCTATACTAAGTCTACTAATGATAATGACATGGTGGTTCTATACTAAGTCTACTAATGATAATGTCATGGGGGTTCTATACTAAGTCCACTAATGACAATGACATGGTGGTTCTATACTAAGTCTACTAATGACATGGTGGTTCTATACTAAGTCCACTAATGATAATGACATGGTGGTTCTATACTAAGTCTACTAATGATAATGACATGGTGGTTCTATACTAAGTCTACTAATGATAATGACATGGTGGTTCTATACTAAGTCTACTAATGATAATGACATGGTGGTTCTATACTAAGTCTACTAATGACATGGTGGTGCTATACTAAGTCTACTAATGATAATGACATGGTGGTTCTATACTAAGTCCACTAATGATAATGTCATGGTGGTTCTATACTAAGTCTACTAATGATAATGACATGGTGGTTCTATACTAAGTCTACTAATGATAATGACATGGTGGTTCTATACTAAGTCTACTAATGATAATGACATGGTGGTTCTATACTAAGTCTACTAATGATAATGACATGGTGGTTCTATACTAAGTCTACTAATGACATGGTGGTTCTATACTAAGTCTACTAATGACATGGTGGTTCTATACTAAGTCTACTAATGATAATGACATGGTGGTTCTATACTAAGTCTACTAATGATAATGACATGGTGGTTCTATACTAAGTCTACTAATGATAATGTCACGGTGGTTCTATACTAAGTCTACTAATGATAATGACATGGTGGTGCTATACTAAGTCTACTAATGATAATGACATGGTGGTTCTATACTAAGTCTACTAATGATAATGACATGGTGGTTCTATACTAAGTCTACTAATGATAATGACATGGTGGTTCTATACTAAGTCCACTAATGATAATGTCATGGTGGTTCTATACTAAGTCTACTAATGATAATGTCATGGTGGTTCTATACTAAGTCTACTAATGATAATGACATGGTGGTTCTATACTAAGTCTACTAATGATAATGACATGGTGGTTCTATACTAAGTCTACTAATGATAATGACATGGTGGTTCTATACTAAGTCTACTAATGATAATGACATGGTGGTTCTATACTAAGTCTACTAATGATAATGACATGGTGGTTCTATACTAAGTCTACTAATGATAATGACATGGTGGTGCTATACTAAGTCTACTAATGATAATGACATGGTGGTGCTATACTAGGTCAACTAATGATAATGTCATGGTGGTTCTATACTAAGTCTACTAATGATAATGACATGGTGGTTCTATACTAGGTCTACTAATGATAATGACATGGTGGTTCTATACTAGGTCTACTAATGATAATGTCATGGTGGTTCTATACTAAGTCTACTAATGATAATGGTGGTGCTATACTAAGTCTACTAATGATAATGACATGGTGGTTCTATACTAAGTCTACTAATGATAATGACATGGTGGTTCTATACTAAGTCTACTAATGACATGGTGGTGCTATACTAAGTCTACTAATGATAATGACATGGTGGTTCTATACTAAGTCCACTAATGATAATGTCATGGTGGTTCTATACTAAGTCTACTAATGATAATGACATGGTGGTTCTATACTAAGTCTACTAATGATAATGTCATGGTGGTTCTATACTAAGTCTACTAATGATAATGTCATGGTGGTTCTATACTAAGTCTACTAATGATAATGACATGGTGGTTCTATACTAAGTCTACTAATGATAATGACATGGTGGTTCTATACTAAGTCTACTAATGATAATGACATGGTGGTTCTATACTAAGTCTACTAATGACATGGTGGTTCTATACTAAGTCTACTAATGATAATGACATGGTGGTGCTATACTAAGTCTACTAATGATAATGTCATGGTGGTTCTATACTAAGTCCACTAATGATAATGACATGGTGGTTCTATACTAAGTCTACTAATGATAATGACATGGTGGTGCTATACTAAGTCTACTAATGATAATGACATGGTGGTTCTATACTAAGTCTACTAATGATAATGACATGGTGGTGCTATACTAAGTCCACTAATGATAATGACATGGTGGTTATATACTAAGTCTACTAATGATAATGACATGGTGGTTATATACTAAGTCTACTAATGACATATTGGTTCTATACTAAGTCTACTAATGATAATGACATGGTGGTTCTATACTAAGTCTACTAATGATAATGACATGGTGGTTCTATACTAAGTCTACTAATGATAATGACATGGTGGTTCTATACTAAGTCTACTAATGATAATGACATGGTGGTTCTATACTAAGTCTACTAATGATAATGACATGGTGGTTCTATACTAAGTCTACTAATGATAATGTCATGGTGGTTCTATACTAAGTCTACTAATGATAATGACATGGTGGTTCTATACTAAGTCTACTAATGATAATGACATGGTGGTTCTATACTAAGTCTACTAATGATAATGACATGGTGGTTCTATACTAAGTCTACTAATGATAATGTCATGGTGGTTCTATACTAAGTCTACTAATGACATGGTGGTTCTATACTAAGTCTACTAATGATAATGACATGGTGGTTCTATACTAAGTCTACTAATGATAATGACATGGTGGTTCTATACTAAGTCTACTAATGATAATGACATGGTGGTTCTATACTAAGTCCACTAATGATAATGTCATGGTGGTTCTATACTAAGTCTACTAATGATAATGACATGGTGGTTCTATACTAAGTCTACTAATGATAATGACATGGTGGTTCTATACTAAGTCTACTAATGATAATGACATGGGGTTCTATACTAAGTCTACTAATGACATGGTGGTGCTATACTAAGTCTACTAATGATAATGACATGATGGTTCTATACTAAGTCTACTAATGATAATGACATGGTGGTTCTATACTAAGTCTACTAATGATAATGACATGGTGGTTCTATACTAAGTCTACTAATGATAATGTCATGGTGGTTCTATACTAAGTCTACTAATGACATGGTGGTGCTATAATAAGTCTACTAATAATAATGACATGGTGGTTCTATACTAAGTCTACTAATGATAATGTCATGGTGGTTCTATACTAAGTCTACTAATGATAATGACATGGTGGTTCTATACTAAGTCTACTAATGATAATGACATGGTGGTTCTATACTAAGTCCACTAATGATAATGTCATGGTGGTTCTATACTAAGTCTACTAATGATAATGACATGGTGGTTCTATACTAAGTCCACTAATGATAATGACATGGTGGTTCTATACTAAGTCTACTAATGATAATGACATGGTGGTTCTATACTAAGTCTACTAATGATAATGACATGGTGGTTCTATACTAAGTCTACTAATGATAATGACATGGTGGTGCTATACTAAGTCTACTAATGATAATGTCATGGCGGTTCTATACTAAGTCCACTAATGATAATGACATGGTGGTTCTATACTAAGTCTACTAATGATAATGACATGGTGGTGCTATACTAAGTCTACTAATGATAATGACATGGTGGTGCTATACTAGGTCAACTAATGATAATGTCATGGTGGTTCTATACTAAGTCTACTAATGATAATGATATTACTAATTACTATAATGATGACCACAAATAATATTGGTAATAATGAAGGAGATGAATAAAAAGGAGGGTTCTTATTACTAGAAATGTGATTTGACTACTTGGAACAGCGTAAACACTAATAATTAGCGTAAACACTAATTAAATGATAGAGGCTAAAGAAACAACGTGTAAAGACATAATGACAGCACAGCAAAGAGTAAAAGCAGATGAATTTGTGAAATTGTTTATCTGAAATGTTGTGGTTACATGAGGCTTAGTGTTCACAGAATCAGTAGGATATTAACCAAACAGTCAAACAGGCAACAGAAGACAGATTTGTCTTATGTTGATAGATGTGCAACGTGCAACAAGTTCAAAGATTATAATCTATGGATTTCACATGACTGAGCAGGGGTGCATCCACTTGGTAGGCAGGCCAAGTCAATCAGAATGAGTTTTACCCCACAAACGGGCTTTAATAGAGACAGAAGTACTCTTCAGTACCACCACCCCCAGCATCTGATCCAGCAGGGGAAGAAACCGGATGCTGAGGTCCATGACTGGGATGGTAACAACGGAGGTTGTGAGAAATCCCGCTATGCCCTCCAATGAACCAATAAACAGGCAACGCGTCAATACAGGACTAAGATTGAGTCGTACTACACCGGCTCCGACACTCATCAGATGTGGCAGGGCTTGCAAACTAAGAACCATGTGATTAAGACTTTTAAACAGGTCAACATCCACAAGGACGCTGAGCCGAAGGACGTGTACTCCGAGCATTCAATGACCAACTGGCACGTGTCTTCACTGACATTTTGAACCTCCCCCTGACTGAGTCTGTAATACCGGCATGTTTCAAGCAGAACACCAGAGTCCCACTGGATAGTACCTCTGGATGCTGGACTTCCTGACGGGCTGTTCCCAGGTGGTAAGGGTAGGTAAAAACACATCTGCCATGCTTATCCTCAACACGGGGGCCCCTCCGGGGTGCGTGCTCAGTCCCCTCCTATACTCCCTGTTCACTCATGACTGCACGGCCAGGCACAACTCCAACACCATCATCAAGTTTGCCGACGACAACAGTGGTAGGCCCGATCACCGACAACGAGAAAGCCTATAGGGAGGAGATCAGAGACCATGTGGTGCCAGGACAACAGCCTCTCCCTCAATGTGATCAAGACAAAGGAGATGATTGTGGACTACAGGAAAAGAGGACCGAGCACGATCCCCGTCCACAAAGACGGATCTGCTGTGAAGCAGGTTGAGAGCTTCAAGTTCCTTGGTGTCCACATCACCAACAAACTAACATGATCCAAGCACACCAGTACAGTCGTGAAGAGGGCACGACAAATCCTATTCCCTCTCAGGTGACTGAAAAGATTTGGCATGGGTCCCCAGATCCTCAAAAGGTTCGACAGCTGCACCATCGAGAGCATCCAGACGGGTTGCATCACTGCCTGGTAGGGCAACTGCTCGGCCTCCGACCGCAAGGCACTCCAGAGGGTAGTGTGAACGGCCCGGTACATCACTGGGGCCAAGGTTCCTGCCATCCAGGACCTCTATACCAGGCGGTGTCAGAGGAAGGCCCTAAAAATTGTCAAAGACTCCAGCCACCCTAGTCATAGATTGTTCTCTCTACTACTGCACGGCAAGAGGTACTGGAGCGCAACGTCTAGGTCCAAAAGGCTTCTTAACAGCTTCTACCCCAATGACATAAGATTTGCATTGCCCCCCACTCCTTACACTGCTGCTACTCTGTTTATTATCTATGCAGTCACTAACTCTACCTTCATGTACATATTACCTTAACTGCCTCGACTAACCAGTGCCCCCGCACATTGACTCTGTATGGTACCTCCTGTATATAGCCTCCACATTGACTCTGTACCTGTACCACCTGTATATAGCCTCCACATTGACTCTGTACCGGTACCCCCTGTATATAGCCTCCACATTGACTCTGTACCGGTACCCCCTGTATATAGCCTCCACATTGACTCTGTACCGGTACCCCCTGTATATAGCCTCCACATTGACTCTGTACCGGTTACCCCCTGTATATAGCCTCCACATTGACTCTGTACCGGTACCCCCTGTATATAGCCTCCACATTGACTCTGTACCGGTACCCCCTGTATATAGCCTCCACATTGACTCTGTACCGGTACCCCCTGTATATAGCCTCCACATTGACTCTGTACCGGTACCCCCTGTATATAGCCTCCACATTGACTCTGTACCGGTACCCCCTGTATATAGCCTCCACATTGACTCTGTACCGGTACCCCCTGTATATAGCCTCCACATTGACTCTGTACCGGTACCCCCCTGTATATAGCCTCCATAGCCTCCACATTGACTCTGTATGGTACCTGTATATAGCCTCCACATTGACTCTGTATGGTACCTGTATATAGTCTCCACATAGCCTCTGTACCGTAACACCCTGTATATAGCCTCCACATTGACTCTGTATGGTACCTGTATATAGCCTCCACATTGACTCTGTATGGTACCTGTATATAGTCTCCACATAGCCTCTGTACCGTAACACCCTGTATATAGTCTCACTATTGTTATTTTACTGCTGCCGTTTAATTATTTGCTACTTTTATTTATCACTTTTCTCTTTTTACAAAATTGTTGGTTAGGGGCTTGTAAGTCAGCATTTCACTGTGAGGTCTACACCTGTTGGTTAGGGGCTTGTAAGTGAGCATTTCACTGTGAGCTCTACACCTGTTGGTTAGGGGCTTGTAAGTCAGCATTTCACTGTAAGCTCTACACCTGTTGGTTAGGGGCTTGTAAGTCAGCATTTCACTGTGAGGTCTACACCTGTTGGTTAGGGGCTTGTAAGTGAGCATTTCACTGTGAGCTCTACACCTGTTGGTTAGGGGCTTGTAAGTCAGCATTTCACTGTAAGCTCTACACCTGTTGGTTAGGGGCTTGTAAGTCAGCATTTCACTGTAAGCTCTACACCTGTTGGTTAGGGGCTTGTAAGTCAGCATTTCACTGTGAGCTCTACACCTGTTGGTTAGGGGCTTGTAAGTCAGCATTTCA
The DNA here is from genome assembly GCF_023373465.1 of Oncorhynchus keta. Taxonomy (NCBI): domain Eukaryota; kingdom Metazoa; phylum Chordata; class Actinopteri; order Salmoniformes; family Salmonidae; genus Oncorhynchus; species Oncorhynchus keta. Next base: position 85,444,898 of record NC_068439.1, on the reverse strand, counting down.
CTGTGAGCTCTACACCTGTTGTATTCGGTCCTTCTGTAGCTCAGTTGGTAGAGCATGGCGCTTGTAACGCCAGGGTAGTGGGTTCGATTCCCAGGACCACCCATACGTAGAATGTATGCACACATGACTGTAAGTCGCTTTGGATAAAAGCGTCTGCTAAATGGCATATATTATTCGGCGCATGTGACAAATAACATTTGATTTGACGCATGTTGGACGCACAGTCACATGCTCTAAAACGACGTTGGAAGCAGCTTATGGTAGATAAATTAATAGGGAACTAAACTAATTTCTACACAAAAAACATTGGAGAGAAATACGCTTTTTGTGCGTATGGAACATTTCTGGGATCTTTTATTTCAGCTCATGAAACATGGGACCAACACTTTACCTGTTGCGTTTATATTTTTGCGTACAGTATGTACGGATTATTTATAAAGTCAGGCACATTTAACAGTTACGATGATTGATTATAGAAATAATTACATTTCCTCTACCCTCACACATCCTCTTGGGGAGGCAGGTAGCAAAGTGATTAGCGCATTGGGCCAATAACCGGAAAGGTTGCTAGATTGAATCCCCGAGCTGACCAGGTAAAAATCTGTCGTTCTGTCCCTGAACAGGCAGTTAAACCCACTGTTGCTCAGTAGGCCGCCATTATAAATAATTATTTGTTCTTAACTGACTGGCCTATTTAAATAAAGGATAAGTAAATATAAAAAATATATTTAATCTTTTGACAATTAAGCCAAGGGCTGTTTTCCCGTCTCCGTTCAAACCCCCGAGCCGACAAGGTACAAATCTGTTGTTCTGACCCTGAACAGGCAGTTAACCCACTGTTCCCAGGCCGTCATTGAAAATAAGAATATGTTCTGAGCTGACTTGCCTGGTTAAATAAAGGTCAAATGTAGCCAATGGAAATTAAATTTATCAACCCATGGAGGTCTGGACTTGGAGTCACACTCAAAATTAAAGTGGAAAACCACACTACAGGCTGATCCAACTTTGATGTAATGTCCTTAAAACAAGTCAAAATGAGGCTCAGTAGTGTGTGTGGCCTACACGTGCCTGTATGACCTCCCTACAACGCCTGGGCATGCTCCTGATGAGGTGGCGGATGGTCTCCTGAGGGATCTCCTCCCAGACCTGGACTAAAGCATCCGCCAACTCCTGGACAGTCTGTGGTGTAAGGTGACGTTGGTGGATGGATGTCCCAGATGTGCTCAATTGGATTCAGGTCTGGGGAATGGGCGGGCCAGTCCATAGCATCAATGCCTTCCTCTTGCAGGAACTGCTGACACACTCCAGCCACATGAGGTCTAGCATTGTCTTGCATTAGGAGGAACCCAGGGCCAACCACACCAGCATATGGTCTCACAAGGGGTCTGAGGAGCTCATCTCGGTACCTAATGGCAGTCAGGCTAACTCTGTTGAGCACATGGAGGGCTGTGCGGCCCCCCAAAGAAATGCCAACCCACACCATGACTGACCCACCGCCAAACCGGTCATGCTGGAGGATGTTGCAGGCAGCAAAACATTTTTTTTTTGGTTCTAGTAAGATTCTAGCAACCGTATTTAGCACTAACTGAAGTTTATTTAGTGCTTTATCCGGGTAGCCGGAAAGTAGAGCATTGCAGTAGTCTAACCTAGAAGTGACAAAAGCACGGATACATTGTTCTGCATCATTCTTTGGACAGAAAGTTTCTGATTTTTGCAACATTACGAAGATGGAAAAAGCTGTCCTTGAAATAGTCTTGATATGTTCGTCAAAAGAGAGATCAGGGTCCAGAGTAACACCCGAGGTCCTTCACAGTTTTATTTGAGACTACTGTACAACCATCAAGATTCATTGTCAGATCCAACACAGGATATCTTTGTTTCTTGGAACCTAGAACAAGCATCTGTTTTGAGTTGAAAAGCCAAAAAATTGCCACCATCCACTTCCTTATGTATGAAACACAGGCTTCCAGCGAGGGCAATTTTGGGGCTTCACCATGTTTCATTGAAATGTACAGCTTGTGTGTCATCCGCATAGCAGTGAAAGTTAACATTATGTTTTCGAATGACATCCCCAAGAGGTAAAATATATAGTGAAAACAATAGTGGTCCTAAAACGGAACCTTGAGGAACACTGAAACTTACAGTTGATTTGGCAGAGGACAAACTGATATCTCTTCGACAGATAAGATCTAAACCAGGCCATAACTTGTCCCTGTAGACCAATTAGGGTTTCCAATCTCTCCAAAAGAATGTGGTGATCGATGGTGTCAAAAGCAGCACTAAGGTCTAGGAGCAACGAGGACAGATGCAGAGCCTCGGTCTGACACCATTAAAAGGTAATTTACCACCTTCACAAGTGCAGTCTCAGTGCTATGATGGGGTCTAAAACCAGACACAATCGTTAGGCAAGGGTAATTTAACTGTAGGAAGGATAAAAACAGCCTCTGTGCCACCAATAAGTACAGATCGTAGTATAAATCCCTTTGCACTGTCCCCGCAGCCAGAGAACTTTCTTAAGGCTTCTGGAAGGAAATGCTGTAGGAATGCTCCACTGGTGTCGCTCATTCAGCCGACAAACTCTCAACCGTTTATCCCTATTAAGCAATGAGTCAGAGTGGGAGGCCGATCCTTCTCTGGTCTCTCCTCCACCCGTTACGGGGTCTGAGACACCGAAGCCTCCCACCATTAGCTCTGACAAATTGAAAACCCTCGTCATTGGCGATGCCATTACCTGCAGTATTAGACTTAAAAAGAATCATCCAGCGATCATACACTGTTTACCAGGGGGCAGGGCTACCGACGTAAAGGGTAATCTGAAGATGGTGCTGGCTAAAGCTAAAACTGGCGAGTGTAGAGAGTATAGGGATATTGTTATCCACGTCGGCACCAACGATGTTAGGATGAAACAGTCAGAGGTCCCCAAGCGCAACATAGCTTCAGCGTGTAAATCAGATAGAAAGATGTGTCGGCATCGAGTAACTGTCTCTGGCCCCCGCCCAGCTAGGGGGAGTGATGAGCTCTACAGCAGTCTCAACTCAATCTCTGGTGAGAACTGTTTTCTGCCCCTCCCAAAAGATAACATTTGTCGATAATTGGCCCTCTTTCTGGGACTCGCCAGAAAGCCTGGCCTGTTGAGGAGTGACGGACTCCATCCTAGCTGGAGGGGTGCTCTCATCTTATCTACGAACATAGACAGGGCATTAACTCCTCTAGCTCCACAATGAAATAGGGTGCAGGCCAGGCAGCAGGCTGTTAGCCAGCCTGCCAGCTTAGTGGAGTCTGCCACTAGCACAGTCAGTGGAGTCAGCTCAGCTATGTTCGCCTTAGCAATCTCACTGGAATAAAGACCTCCTCCATTTCTGTCATTATTGAAAGAGATCATGATACCTCACATCTCAAAATAGGGCTACTTAATGTTAGATCCCTCACTTCCAAGGCAGTTAGAGTCAATTAACTAATCACTGATCATAATCTTGATGTGAATGGCCTGACAAACATGGCTCAAGCCTGATGAATTGACTGTGTTAAATGAGGCCTCACATCCCGAAAATGCGGAGGTGATGATCACATTTACGATAGCAAATTTCAATTTACCCCCCAAAAATAAATGACTGCGTTTTCATCTTTTGAGCATCTAGTCATGAAATCTATGCAGCCTACTCAATCACTTTTATAGCTACTGTTTATACAGGCCAGTAAACAGCGTTCCTCTCTGAGTTTCCTGAATTCCTATTGGACCTTGCAGTCATAGCAGATAATATTCTAATTTTTGGTGACTTTAATATTCACATGGAAAAGTCCACAGACCCAACTCAGTGGGTTTTGTCCAACATGTCTCTGGACCTACTCACTACAACAGTCATACTCTGGACCTAGTTTTGTCCAGTGGAATAAATATTGTGGATCTTAATGTTTTTCCTCATAATTGGACCACCATTTTATTACGTTTGCAATCGCAACAAATAATCTCCTCAGGACGCAACCAAGGAGCATCAAAAGCCGTACTATAAATTCTCAGACAACCCAAAGATTCCTAGATGTCCTTCCAGACTCTCTTCACCTACCCAAGGATGTCAGAGTACGAAAATCAGTTAACCACCTAACTGAGGAACTCAATTTAACCTTGAGCAAAACCCTAGATGCAGTCGCGCCCCTAAAAACAAAAACACATTTGTCATAAGAAACTACCTCCCTGGTATACAGAAAATACCAGAGCTCTGAAGCAAGCTTCCAGAAAATTGGAACGTAAATGGCGCCACACCAAACTGGAAGTCTTCCGACTACCTTGGAAAGAAAGTACCGTTCAGTATCGAAGAGCCCTCACTGTTGCTCGATCATCCTAGAACAATCCAAAATCTATTTTTGATAATGTCGCAAAGCTAACTAAAAAGCAGCATTCCCCACTTCAGCAGTGATAAGTTCATGAACTTTGACCCAAAAAATCATGATAAGGCGATCGTTCTCCTGTATAGTATGAGTACAGCGACTGCAATTAGAAGGCATCATATTAATGTTACTCCTTAGCTTCGGCTGGTGGAGGTCCTGACGACCCACGGCCAGATAAAGCATCATGTTAATGTTACTACTTAGCTTCGGCTGTTGGAGGTCCTGACGACCCACGGCCAGATAAAGCATCATATTAATGTTACTCCTTAGCTTCGGCTGGTGGAGGTCCTGCATCATGTTAATGAGCTTCGGCACGGCCAGATAAAGCATCATGTTAATGTTACTACTTAGCTTCGGCTGGTGGAGGTCCTGACGACCCACGGCCAGATAAAGCATCGTTAATGTTACCAGCTTCGGCTGGTGGATAACGCCAGATAAAGCATCATGTTAATGTTACTACTTAGCTTCGGCTGGTGGAGGTCCTGACGACGGCCACGGCCAGATAAAGCATCATGTTAATGTTACTCCTTAGCTTCGGCTGGTGGAGGTCCTGACGAACCACGGCCAGATAAAGCATCGTTAATGTTACCAGCTTCGGCTGGTGGATAACAGATAAAGCATCATGTTAATGTTACTCCTTAGCTTCGGCTGGTGGAGGTCCTGACGACCCACGGCCAGATAAAGCATCATGTTAATGTTACTCGGCTGGTGGAGCTTCAGATAAAGCATCATGTTAATGTTGGAGGTCCTGACGACCCACGGCCAGATAAAGCATCATGTTAATGTTACTCCTTAGCTTCGGCTGGTGGAGGTCCTGACGACCCACGGCCAGATAAAGCATCATGTTAATGTTACTCCTTAGCTTCGGCTGGTGGAGGTCCTGACGACCCACGGCCAGATAAAGCATCATGTTAATGTTACTCCTTAGCTTCGGCTGGTGGAGGTCCTGACGACCCACGGCCAGATAAAGCATCATGTTAATGTTACTACTTAGCTTCGGCTGGTGGAGGTCCTGACGACCCACGGCCAGATAAAGCATCATGTTAATGTTACTCCTTAGCTTCGGCTGGTGGAGGTCCTGACGAACCACGGCCAGATAAAGCATCATGTTAATGTTACTCCTTAGCTTCGGCTGGTGGAGGTCCTGACGACCCACGGCCAGATAAAGCATCATATTAATGTTACTCCTTAGCTTCGGCTGGTGGAGGTCCAGATAAAGCATCATATTAATGTTACTCCACGGCCAGATAAAGCATCATGTTAATGTTACTACTTAGCTTCGGCTGGTGGAGGTCCAGATGCATCGTTACTACTTAGCTTCCTGGTGGACGGCCAGATAACGCATCATGTTAATGTTACTACTTAGCTTCGGCTGGTGGAGGTCCTGACGACCCACGGCCAGATAAAGCATCATGTTAATGTTACTCCTTAGCTTCGGCTGGTGGAGGTCCTGCATCATGTTAATGTTACTCCTTAGCTTCGGCTGGTGGAGGTCCCACGGCCAGATAAAGCATCATGTTAATGTTACTACTTAGCTTCGGCTGGTGGAGGTCCTGACGACCCACGGCCAGATAAAGCATCATGTTAATGTTACTCCTTAGCTTCGGCTGGTGGAGGTCCTGACGAACCACGGCCAGATAAAGCATCATATTAATGTTACTCCTTAGCTTCGGCTGTTGGAGGTCCTGACGACCCACGGCCAGATAAAGCATCATATTAATGTTACTACTTAGCTTCGGCTGGTGGAGGTCCTGACGAACCACGGCCAGATAAAGCATCATGTTAATGTTACTCCTTAGCTTCGGCTGGTGGAGGTCCTGACGACCCACGGCCAGATAACGCATCCGGAGTGAAAAAGTGGAATGAAAAAAAAGTAAAGTGAGGTTAAAACAAAAAATATCATCGCTAATTAAAAAGTAAAAACCGTAAAGTTGGCAGGTAGCAAAGAAACGTTAGCAACAAATCGCACAGCAGCACGTAAACTAGTCTACAGTCGAGGCCAAAAGTCTTGAGAATGACACAAATATTAATTTTCAAAGTCTGCTGCCTCAGTTTGTATGATGGCAATTTGCATATACTCCAGAATGTTACGAGGAGTGATCAGATAAATCGCAAAGTCCCTCTTTGCCATGCTAATTAACTGAAACATTTCCACTGCATTTCAGCCCTGCCACAAAAGGACCAGCTGACATCAGGTCAGTGATTCTCACGTTAACACAGGTGTGAGTATATGCTCAGGGATTCGATCTAGCCAACTTTCGGTTTCTGGCTCAACGCTCTAACCACTAGGGTACCTGCATGCTTCTATCCCAACCCACCTTTTGACAACTGAATGGGAACTTGCCTGCCTGCCCATTTGATCGATGCCAAATACATTTGATTGACAACTATGAGATCTGCTAACTGTGGATAACAGTCGTTGAAGTTCAGCACAGCTAGCTAGCCAAGTGATTCACATTTCTTGCTAGCTAACAAAATGACACCTGCATTTCTAGCTGCAGCCACGAAAAACAATACGATAGGAAAAGTTGGTTACTCACCCAGTCCTCCAATGACATGACATCCTCCCAGCAGCTAGCTAGTTAGGCTCCGTGTTTTCATCTTGCTACATAAAGACCTACATGAATAGATATGCTAGCCTATTAGCCATGCTATGACTGACTTGTGATCGTCGCCAGGTTGATCGTATTGACATTCCCAGCCTTAGTTACAGTCGTCCGTTTCTGTTCAGAATATCGAGTCGTTGAAACGGAAACAGTGGATGGGGGCAGCAAACAACGTAACCAGGCTGTGATTTACTACCTGATAGTTTGGACTACCAAGAAATGTATTGGTGTATTATATGAATCATGTATTGAACTGCATCCATCTATTCTGCCAACATCTTACTGTACGCCATGGAACGTTGAGTCACATCCTATTATTAAAACCTCCCTGGTCTTTGTGGTTGAATCTGTGATCGAAATTCACTGCTCACCTGTGGGACATTACAGATAGTTGTATGTGTGGGGTACAGAGATGAGGTATTCATTTAAAAAAATAATGTTAAACACAATTATTGCACACATAGTGAGTCTATGCAACTTATTATGTGACTTGTTAAGCACATTTCTACTCATGAACTTATTTAGGCCATAACAAAGGGATGAATACTTATTGGCTCAAGACATTTCAGCTTTTTAATTTTAATTAATTTGAGAGGGATTTTTTTATGGCACTTTGACATGTATTGTGTGTAGGCCAGTGACAAACAAATGTCAATTAGGTCCATTTTAAATTCAGGTTAAAACACAACAAAATGTGGAAAAAGTCAAGGGGTGTGAATATTTTCTGAAGGCTAAATAGATGAAGAACACTGCCGCTCTAAAAACCTCTGTTGCCTCGATGATGTCCATGAACTAATGCATTTTTGGATTATAATGAAAACGGGTGTCATATGGCCAACTCAATTACACGTTTGTTACAGTTTTTCATGTGACGACAATGAGAAAACTTACCTAGCGTACACACACGCTACACACACAGCAGTACTCACCCAGTGTATACGCCAGGAAGTTGAAAAGTCCTGCAGCGACCCAAACCCAGCTTGGCACATGAGTGTATCCTTCAGCTAACACACACACACACACACACACACACACACACACACACACACACACACAGAAATCAGTTATTTTAGTCTACATACACTGCATGACCAAAAGTATGTGGACACCTGCTAGAACATCTCATTCTAAAATCATGGGCATTAATATGGAGTTGGTCCCCCCTTTGCTGCTATAACAACCTCCACTCTTCTGGGAAGGCTTCAATATGGAGTTGGTCCCCCCTTTGCTGCTATAACAGCCTCCATTCATCTGGGAAGGCTTTCCACTAGATGTTGGATCATTGCTGCATGGACTTGCTTCCATTCAGCCACAAGAGCATTAGTGAGGTTGGGCACTGATGTTGGCCGATTAGGCCTGGCTCGCAGTCGGCGTTCCAATTCATCCCAAAGGTGTTTGATGGGGTTGAGGTCAGGGCTCTGTGCAGACCAGTCAAGTACTTCCACACCGATCTCAACAAATAGTTTCTGTATGGACCTCGCTTTGTGCACGGGGGCATTGTCATGCTGAAACAGGAAAGGGTCTTCCCCGAACTGTTGCCACAACGAATAATCTATAATGTAACTGTTAAGATTTCCCTTCTCTGGAACGAAGGGCCCGAACCATGAAAACAGACCATTAATCATCAGTCCAGAGAACGGGCTTCCACTGCTCCAGAGTCCAATGGCGGGGAGCTTTACACCTCTCCAACCAACGCCTTGCATTGCACACGGTGAGCTGTTCGGCCATGGAAACCCATTTCATGAAGAGTTATTGTGTTGCCGTTGTTTCCAGAAGCACTTTGGAACTCGGTAGTGAGTGATTTTTTTACGTGCCATGTACCTCAGCACTCGGCGGGTCCCGTTCTGTGAGCTTGTGGCCTACCACTTCGCGGCTGAGCCGTTGTTGCTCCACTTCACAATAACAACACTTTCAAGTGGACTGGGTCAACAAATTTGATGAACTGACTTGTTAGAAAGGTGGCATCATTGAAAGTCACTGAGCTCTTCAGGCTATTCTGCTGTCAGTGTTTGTCTATGGAGATTGCATGGCACTGTGCTCTATTTTATACACCGGTCAGCAATGGGTGTGGCTGAAATAGACGAATCCACTAATTTGAAGGGGTGTCCACATACTTGCCTGTGTACGTATGTATATAAAGTGTACAAGTCTGTAAGTCCATTGTTGCATCAACGAGACCTTTCATGAGTCATTTGAGGGTGTGTGTGTGGTGCAGGTTGTGTGTGTGTGTGGTGCAGGTTGTGTGTGTGTGTGGTGCAGGTGTGTGTGTGTGGTGCAGGTTGTGTGTGGTGCAGGTTGTGTGTGTGTGTGGTGCAGGTAGGTGTGTGTGGTGCAGGTGTGTGTGTGGTGCAGGTAGGTGTGTGTGGTGCAGGTAGGTGTGTGTGGTGCAGGTTGTGTGTGTGTGAAGTCACTGGAACTTGTTTCCTTCATGACCAAAGGGTCATAACACATAACACAAACAACCTGCACCACACCCCCACCCACCCACACCCACACACACAACCTGCACCACACCCCCACCCACCCACACCCACACACACAACCTGCACACCCCCACACCCCCACCCACACCCACACCACAACCTGCACCACACCCCCACCCACACACAACCTGCACCACACCCCACCACACCCACCCACACAAACACAACCTGCACCACACCCCCACCACACAACCTGCACCACACCCCCACCCACCCACACCCACACAACCTGCACCACACCCCCACCCACACCACACAACCTGCACCACACACCCACCCACACCCACACACACAACCTGCACCACACCACCCAACACAACCTGCACCACACCCCCCCACCCCACCCACACAACCTGCACACACCCCCACCCCACCCACCCACACCCACACAACCTGCACCACACAAACACACGGCGGGCGGCATACCGGATGCATCAAAGTGGTAGTCGTAGAAGGACAGCATGAGGAAGTTGAAGACCAGGAACATGAAACCAGTGAAGGTGATGAGGTTAGGAGCTAACCATCTGGGCATCACCTGGAAAAGAGAGGGGGGAGAGAGGGAGAGCGATGGAGAGAGAGGGAGCGAGAGAGAGAGAGAGAGAGGGAGCGAGAGAGAGAGAGGGAGCGAGAGAGAGAGGGGGGAGTAGAGGGATGGACAGACTGAAAAACTTTTCTACCAAACACACAGTGCACCCTCGACCTTCTGTCTGAGGACCAACTAGGGTCCCCCAGCCACATAATAAAACACACAGGCACAAACCACCTGAGAGCACAGCAGGAAAGGGTGACCACAGCACTGAAGGGAGTGATTATATAACCTCATTACTAACCTGTACCCCTGTATATAACCTCATTACTAACCTGTACCCCCTGTATATAACCTCATTACTAACCTGTACCCCCTGTATATAACCTCATTACTAACCTGTACCCCCTGTATATAACCTCATTACTAACCTGTACCCCCTGTATATAACCTCATTACTAACCTGTACCCCCCACATTGACCCGAGCGAAACCCCTGTATATAACCGAAAGAGACTAAGACCCCCCCCACATTGACCTGGTACCCCCTGTATGTAACCTCATTAGAACCTGTACCCACCCACATTGACCCTGTACCCTCTGTATATAGCCTCATTACTAACCTGTACCCCCAGATTGACCCGGTACCCCCTGTATATAGCCTCATTACTAACCTGTACCCCCCACATTGACCCTGGACCCCTGTAGAGCCTCATTACTAACCTGTACCCCCCACATTGACCCGGTACCCCCTGTATATAGCCTCATTAGAACCTGTAACCCCCACATTGACCCGGTACCCCTGTATATAGCCTCATTACTAACCTGTACCCCCCACATTGACCCTGTACCCCTGTATATAGCCTCATTACTAACCTGTACCCCCCACATTGACCTGGTACCCCCTGTATATAGGCTCAAACTAACCTGTACCCCCCCCCACATTGAAAGGGTGACCCCTGTATGATAGCCTCATTACTAACCTGTACTCCCCCTCATTGACCTGGTACCCCCTGTAAATAACCTCATTACTAACCTGTACCCCCATATTGACCCGGTACCCTGTAAATAACCTCATTACTAACCTGTACCCCCCATATTGACCCGGTATATAAGCCTCATTACTAACCTGTACCCCCCCATTGACCTGGTATATAACCTCATTACTAACCTGTACCCCTGTATATAACCTCATTACTAACCTGTACCCCCTGTATATAACCTCATTACTAACCTGTACCCCCCACATTGACCCTTGTATATAGCCTCATTACTAACCTGTACCCCTGTATATAACCTCATTACTAACCTGTACCCCCTGTATATAACCTCATTACTAACCTGTACCCCCTGTATATAGCCTCATTACTAACCTGTACCCCCCCATTGTACCCCCTGTATATAACCTCATTACTAACCTGTACCCCTGTATATAACCTCATTACTAACCTGTACCCCCACATTGACCTGGTACCCCCTGTATATAGCCTCATTACTAACCTGTGCCCCCCTGTATATAAGCCTCATTACTAACCTGTACCCCCCACATTGACCTGGTATATAAGCCTCATTACTAACCTGTACCCCCCACATTGACCTGGTACCCCTGTATATGTAACCTCATTACTAACCTGTACCCACCCACATTGACCTGGTACCCCCTGTATGTAACCTCATTACTAACCTGTACCCCCCACATTGACCTGTACCCTCTGTATATAGCCTCATTACTAACCTGTACCCCCCACATTGACCTGGTACCCCTGTATATAGCCTCATTACTAACCTGTACCCCCCCCCATTGACCCTGTACCCCCTGTATATAGCCTCATTAATAACCTGTACCCCCCACATTGACCCAGTACCCCCTGTATATAGCCTCATTACTAACCTGTACCCCCCACATTGACCTGGTACCCCTGTATATAGCCTCATTACTAACCTGTACCCCCCCCACATTGACCTGGTACCCCTGTATATAGCCTCATTACTAACCTGTACCCCCCCACATTGACCCGGTACCCCCTGTATATAGCCTCATTACTAACCTGTACTCCCCACATTGACCTGGTACCCCCTGTATGTAACCTCATTACTAACCTGTACCCCCCACATTGACCCGGTACCCCTGTATATAGCCTCATTACTAACCTGTACCCCCCACATTGACCCGGTACCCCCTGTATATAGCCTCATTACTAACCTGTACCCCCCCACATTGACCCTGTACCCCCTGTATATAGCCTCATTACTAACCTGTACCCCCCCACATTGACCCGGTACCCCCTGTATATAGCCTCATTACTAACCTGTACCACCCCCACATTGACCCGGTACCCCCTGTATATAGCCTCATTACTAA